>NW_027038757.1:0-37513 GCF_034236695.1 Oncorhynchus nerka
ACTATGAAAGAGAGTCAATGTTACACATTTTACAATTGAACTCTTATCCACAGTAACTACTCTTTGTGGAGGCAACACCAGAATGAAGGGTTGGATCATAACCATCAGTTATCAGAACAGTGTCTAAGGTTTTGTTACTAAACTAACTAGGATGAATCATTGACAACAGTAGGACAGGTGGCAATGACCTTCAGTTATCAGAGAGACAGCCTTAGGTAGGGTTTTGTTGGTGTGATTGTCAGAATGCATGAGATTAATCTAAAAGTGTATAAACCATTGGAGGCTGCTGAGGAGGACGACTCATAATAATGTCTGGAACAGAGCAAATAGAATGGCATCAAACACATAGAAACCATAGAAACCATGCGTTTGATGTACAGTGGGGCAAAAATTATTTAGTCAGCCACCAATTGCCACCAAAAGTTCCCCACTTAAAAAGATGAGAGAGGCCTGTAATTTTCATCATAGTACACTTCTACTTTGACAGACAAAATGAGAAAACAAATACAGAAAATCACATTGTAGGATTTGTAATGAATTTATTTGCAAATTATGGTGGAAAATAAGTATTTGGTCACCTACAAAGAAGCAAGATTTCTGGCTCTCACAGACCTGTAACTTCTTCTTTAAGAGGCTCCTCTGTCCTCCACTCATTACCAGTATTGATGGCACCTGTTTGAACTTGTTATCAGTATAAAAGACACCTGTCCACGACCTCAAACAGTCACACTCCAAACTCCACTATGGCCAAGACCAAGGAGCTGTCAAAGGACATCAGAAACAAAATTGTAGACCTGCGCCAGGCTGAGAAGACTGAATCTGCAATGGGTAAGCAGCTTGGTTTGAAGAAATCAACTGTGGGAGCAATTATTAGGAAATGGAAGACGCAAGAGCACTGATAATCTCCCTCAATCTGGGGCTCCACGCAAGATCTCATCCCGTGGGGTCAAAATGATCAAGGAAGAACGGTGAGCAAAAATCCCAGAACCATTACTGGGGAAACCTAGTGAATGACCTGCAGAGAGCTGGGACCAAAGTAAAAAAAAGCTACCATCAGTAACACTACGCTGCCAGGGACTCAAAATCCTGCAGTGCCAGATGTGTCCCCCTGCTTAAGCCAGTACATGTGCAGGCCCGTCTGAAGTTTGCTAGAGAGCATTTGGATGATCCAGAAGAAGATTGGGAGAATGTCATATGGTCAAGATGAAACCAAATATAACTTTTGGTAAAAACTAAATCGTCATGTTTGGAGGACAAAGAATGCTGAGTTGCATCAAAGAACACCTAGTGTGAAGCATGGGGTTGAAACATCATGCTTTGGGGCTGTTTTTCTGCAAAGGGACCAGGACCGACTGATCCGTGTAAAGGAAAGAATGAATGGGGCCATGTATCATGAGATTTTGAGTGAAAAACCTCCTTCCATCAGCAAGGGCATTGAAGATGAAATGGCTGGGTCTTCAGCATGAAAATGATCCCAAACACACCCTGGCCGGGCAACGAAGGAGTGGCTTCGCAAGAAGCATTTCAAGGTCTGGAGTGGCTTCAGTCGGTCTCAGATCTCAACCCCATAGAAAATGTTTGGAGGGAGTTGAAAGTCCGTGTTGCCCAGCAACAGCCCCAAAACATCACTGCTCTAGGAGATCTGCATGGAGAATGGGCCAAAATACCAGCAACAGTGTGTGAAATTCTTGTGAAGACTTACAGAAAACGTTTGACCTCTGTCATTGCCAACAAAGGGTATAACAAAGTATTGAGATCAACTTTTTGTTATTGACCAAATAGTTATTTTCCACCATAATTTGCAAATAAATTCATTAAAAATTCTACAATGTGATTTTCTGGATTTTTCCTCATTTTGTCTGTCATAGTTGAAGTGTACCTATGATGAAATTACAGGCCTCTCTCATCTTTAAGTGAGAACTTGCACAATTGGTGGTTGACTAAATACTTTTTGCCCACTGTATTTGATGCTGCACCAGCCATTACAAGCCCGTCCTCCACACTTAAGGTTCCACCTCAATAAACATCCATTCCGTGTGACTATGCATGACTGGCCGAAGAGCTTCAGCCTGTGCTAATTCATTAACACAACACTAACCCAATACACTATGGCTCTTTTTCTCAGTCGTCTAAAAGCACTCTTCCTCTCGGTCCTCTCCTTCACTGATCTGAAAGAGCTGACCAGGTGAAAGTTAAACCAGCGTAATGATGAGCTTCCTTCCACCATATATTGTTTTCACCTGTGAAGCCAATCAGTGTGCAGAGGTAGGGGAGGAGACAAGTAGAGGGAGACATTTGCAAAAGAGCCTCTGGCCACATTTAGAAGCACCTTTTGGTCAAAAGTTAGATATAAATTATATCAATAAAGCGGAATTGATTCCATATTCTACACGTCAGAGAGGCATGTTTTTACTACATACATCAGTTCCAAAACGTTGCATCCTGCTGAACTTTGGTGCTGCTGAACCTTGGTTCATAACATGTCCATAGATGACATGCCAAGTCCACCATCTAGTGGTCAATTATTATACTGCTATACATTTCCTCAGACTAGTTTCTAACAAAGATATGCATTACCCCTTGACAACTGACAGGGGGCGCTGTTTTGAAGCCTCTGCACATTCATTTTGGTGCTACTCCATTGTAAAGAACTTTGGAAGATATAGAAATGCATTTATTAATGTCTACATTCAAATGACAAGTATAGTATATCAGACATCTTAATGTATGCATATTAGACAACTTAATGCATACTTTAAAATGATATTAAATGAAGATTAAAATATAACAGATGGGTTCATTGTACAACAACAAAATCAATGAGCAACCATGGGGAATAACTGACAGGGTTGGCTTAGATTGTTGACAGCATGTAAACTATATTTCATCTCCAATGTTTGAAAACAAATACATTTGAACAATGAGCCCTTGTCTCAAATACATCATTACTGTTGCTGGTGAGACAGCTAGCAAATATTACCCATATTAACGTGAAATCAGTCAAAACACCTAAATCAAGAAACTGTATCAATAATGATGAAACGAGCTGAAACGAGCCACTTACAATTCACCACATGGAAGTTTGTCAATCTTGCTAGCAATTTGGTCATCCAGAATCACAACCACTTACGTTCTCCAGCAAGAACCAAATAATGTAGCTCAAACAAAAGTGGGAACTAACAGAGAGTCACTGACAACAACCAAACAGAAACAGGTGGGTTTAGGAGGGGTTCTGAAAGACACTCATGGGGGAGTCCACTGGGAGTTGACTAGCAACAACTGGAACCTAAAAGACACACATCATGAGCACAACACTAAATTTGCCCAAGAACAGGAAAACAAATGAAAAACCCACACCAAACTGAAAAGACACCAAACTTGAAAGACATGAAAACTTTAATTGACTAAATGTATATTACTGTGCGAATTAAATTGTTGTGTTTGTTTTTTCAAGAGCTTTTAAAGAGCTGCACATGGGATATTAATTGCATTATGTTTTCTGGTTGATGTATTTTTAAAGGTTGGGGCTGCATTTCCTCTTGAATTTGGTTAAAGGACAGTGAATTCACTCATACTTTGAGGACTTGCTACCAAGCTTCTGTGTGTCAGACACTTCTGGGAAGACTTTCCAATAGATGCTGGAACATTGCAGCAGGGACTTGCTTCCATTCAGCCACAGGATAATTTGTGAGGTCGGTCACTGATGTTGGGCGATTAGGCCTGGCTCGCAGTTAGCGTTCCAATTCATTCCAAAGGTGTTTGATGGGGTTGAGGTCAGGGCTCTGTGCAGGCCAGTCAATTTCTTCCCACAGATTTCAACAACCAATTTCTGCATTGACCTCGGTTTGTGCACGGGGCATTGTCATGCTCAAACAGCAAGAAAATGTGTCCTACTCCACCAACCAAACTTTACAGTTGGCACTATGCATTGGGGCAGGTAGCGTTCTCCTGTCATCCCCCAAACTCAGATTTGTCCATCAGAATGCCAGAAGGTGAAGCGTGATTCATCACTCCAGAGAACGCGTTTCCACTGCTCCAGAGTCCAATGTCAGCAAGCTTTACACCACTCCACCCGATGCTTGGCATTGCACATGTCCACGTTGAAAGTCACCGATAAAGGCAAACAATCCTTATTAGCCATTTACCGTTTGTATTATTTATGACAATATATTACATACAGTATATAAGGCCTTTCTTTGAGGGCCTTGTTATTCAGAAAATCTCCCTGAAAAAAATATATATGGTTATGCTTTTTTCCCCATGTCATTTTATTTGATTAGAAATAGTGAAAATAGCCAAAGTATTTCTGACCCCTGAACCTACAGTATAGCGCTACCACCTGAGCTTAAGTTTCCCATCACTTAAGGTTTGTTAAAATAGAGCCCTCGGTGTTCTAGCTAGAAAATGGGGGACGATATACAAAAAGTGCTGTCATTCCTAAATGGATGAAAATACCCTCAAATTAAAGGTGACATTGTTTGATTTCAAATGCAAACTTTTGGAATAAAGAGTGAAAAGAATAAAAAATGATTCACTGTCCCAATAATTAAAAGGGCACTGTATCTCAAACCGTTTCCAAACAACTTGAACAGAGCTGTCCTGTGCTGACCTGGTCAGTGGTGGGCCGTCGGGGCCAGCAAGGCCTTCTCTGCTGGCCTAAACATCATCAGAATAAAAAATATATATATATATATTTTACCACAAATATGTATTACATTTTTCCCCAGAGTAAGGGTTATACTCTTAATTTCATAGCTTTCCTCTTGGTTGCACTGCTTCCAGCCCAGGTTGAGATTTGGAGGGCTGGTCTTTATGTTAGATCTTTTATCAATCATATTCAGCTATCATGTGTTGCCAGGGTCTAAAATCTGCCCTCAGGCCTTCAGAATCAACAGTGCGGGCGCTTGTAGCTTAAAGTGAATGGAAATGAAAATTTAGTGTCAGCTATTCAGCTTTAGAGTTGGCTATTGTATGCCTGCTGGCTGGCTCCAGTGTTACACAGGAGCCAGCTAGCAGGCGTAAAGTGCGTGCATGTCTTTTGATTGGATTACCAATATTGAGAGGCAGGTCCTATGGGCAGGTCTATGCAGAACCTCACAACTAGGAAACTGAATTTGATAAACAAATTAATTTGCATACCACTAAGCTTTTTTTCAACCCACAAGGGGCGGAAGGAGGGAGAAAACTGTTCGCTGCTCTGGCCCCCAATGGTGGAACAAACTCCCTCACGACGCCAGGACAGCGGGAGTCAATCACCACCTTCCGGAGACACCTGAAACCCCACCTCTTTAAGGAATACCTAGGATAGGATAAAGTAATCCCTCTCACCCCCCCTCCCCCTTAAAAGATTTAGATGCACTACTGTTCCACTGGATGTCATAAGGTGAATGCACCAATTTGTAAGTCGCTCTGGATAAGAGCGTCTGCTAAATGACTTAAATGTAAATGTAAATGTAAGATATCGATTTGGTAGGATATAATTATAACGCCATTCTCAAGACGAACTTTGAGGTTGCCGGGCCCGACGCTACAAAGCCTGTCACAGGCGGGAAAGGGGTTTGTTCGCCACTTTCAAAGTTCCAACAAAGTTTAAGACACCCAGTCACTACAATACAGGCGTAATTTCCTAACTCAATTGCCAGAGAGGAAGGAAACCATTCAGTGATTTTACCATGATGCCAAATGTGAATTTAAAACCATTACAGAGTTGAATTGCTGTGATAGGAGAAAACTGAGGATGGATCAACAACATTGTAGTTACTCCACAATACTAACCTAAATGACAGAGTGAAAAGAAGGAAGCCTGTACAGAATACAAAATATTCCAAAACATGCATTCTGTTCGCAATAAGGCACTAATGTAAAACTGCAAAAAATGTGGCAAATAAATGAAATAGAAAGTACAAGTACAAAGCATTATGTTTGTGGCAAATCCATTACAACACATAACTGTATATCCCTCTTCATATTGTCAAGCCTGGTGGTGGCTGCATCATGCTATGGGTATCATTCTCATTGTAAAAGAATAGGGATAAAAGTAAATGGAATGCAGCTTTAAGCACAGATGAAATCCTAGATGAAAACCTGGTTGAGTCTGCTATCCAACAGACATCAGGAGACAAATTCACCTTTCAGCAGGACAATAACCTAAAACACAAGGTCAAATATACACTGTAATTGTTACCAAGATGACATTAAATGTTCCCGGGTGGCCTAGTTACATTTTTGACTTAAATATATGGGAAGACTTGAAAATGGCTGTCCAGCAATGATCAACAATCAACTTAACAGAGCTTGACGAATTTAAAAAAGAATAATGTGCAACTATTGTACAATCCAGGTGTGCAAAGAGCTTGGTGACTTACCCAGAAATACTCACAGATGTAATTGCTGCCAAAGGTGATTTTAACACTCAGGGGGCTGAAAACGTATGTAAATTAGATATTTCTGTATTTCATTTTCAATAAGTTGGCAAACATTTCTAAAAACATGTTTTCACTTTGTCATTATAGGATATTGTGTGTAGATTGGTAAAATAATATATAAAACCTAATTCATTTTGAATTCAGGCTGTAATACAACTAAATGTGAACTACTATTTGGGATTATATCACTGTTATCATATACTGATTATTGCTGATAGGACTCATTCATATAAACACAATGACACAACTTTGCAGTACAGGAGAGTAAAGTGTATTGCATCTTTGTCAAAGATGTACAATGTAAAGAATGACTTCTGATAAATGTTTAAAATCTCTGCATTCTTTCATTGTATAAAAATGGAGGCAACATATCTCAGTTAAATTAATGAAGATGTAACACAATACATCATTTAAATACATTTTTAAAGAATTGTTTATAGAAAAATAAATGAACACATAAAAAATAAATACAACTCATTGAATGAACATTATTTCTAATTGTGGTGATTTCTCCCAAATAAACTACAATAAGTATGAACACATAGAGAAAATGGAAAGCAAAGGAGAGAGAGAGAGAGAGAGAGAGAGAAAGAGAGAGAGAGAGAGAGACAGACAGAGAGAGAGAGACAGAGAGAGAGAGAGAGAGACAGAGACAGAGAGAGAGAGAGAGAGAGAGAGACAGAGACACAGAGAGAGAGAGACAGAGACACAGACAGAGACACAGAGAGAGAGAGAGAGAGAGAGAGAGAGAGAGACAGACAGAGAGAGAGACAGAGAGAGAGAGACAGAGAGAGAGAGAGAGAGAGAGAGAGAGAGAGACAGAGAGACACAAAGAGAGAGAGAGAGAGAGAGAGAGAGATGTGCCCACTGCCCACAAAATGAGGTGGAAACTGAGCTGCACTTCTAACCTCCTGCCCAATGTATGACCATATTAGAGAGACATATTTCCCCCAGATTACACAGATCCACAAGAATTCGAAAACAAATCCAATTTTGAATTGCCCTTGAATTGAATTGAGAGAGAGACACAAAGAGAGAGAGAGAGAGACACAAAGAGAGAGAGAGAGAGGTGTAGAAAGAGCAGGTTGAGAGAAAATATGTTCTGGCATTTAATCTCTGTGCTCTTCAGATACACCTAAAACCAATCTCTTCATATCATAAACGCATTGAATATAATTCACATTGGGTCTCTGTACCTTTGAACTCATCCCTGAGCTTCTTTGCTCTCGTCCTGTCTGCTTTCTGACAACGTTTTAGGACCATCAGCTCCACAAAGACCTTTGCTTCCACCCGGAGAACAAAGCAGTGATTACAACTGTCGCAGGGATGACAAAAAGATCATAGGAATACTGTACATTTTCTGGTCTATGTTTGTTTGTATGTTAACAGCATTTAACCACGAGTTGAAGGCATTTCAACTTGGTGAACCATTTGAATGCGGCGTTTGCCAACATTTATCAGATGTGTTGTTATTTCCAGATGTTTTTAATTAATTTGACACTATCAATATTTGACACCAGAAAAATTACAATTATCAGAACTACATACTCTGGCTCTTAGAAAACGTAGAACTGTTTTAAAGAGTCGTTTGAAGCTGAAAGCGCGTCGGTTACAGTTAACGAGACAGTTGAGTGGACAACAGTGAATTCCAAGAATGGAACAAAAAGTGCTAAGATTGTTGTGGAAAACGAGTCTGATGAATCGTTCCTTGTTGGAATACGCTTTTTTTGGATAACAATGTTAAGGGTGAAAGAGTTGAGGTGTCAAGCAAATCTCTTTTGTGGAGACGGTGAAGAACATTGAAGGGGCAAGAGGCCACAGTTCTGAAGAAGATGCACCACAACCAGTTGCAAATGTTATACTTCAATCAAGTGATCTGGATACACTTATTGTGAAAAAGGTGGATTTTGTAGAATGTATTGCCACTGTTATTAAATGTCCTCCACAAGTGTCCAAGAAGCTGGACATCATTATATCCGCAGCCGATACGTTTTTGGGCCTCCAAGACATAACTGCAGAAGCAGTGCAAAGACTACTGTCGCCTGGAAATGTCCCGCAATCACATGATCCTTCTGAGCCAGTGTAGGGATACCTGTTAAAAAATATTATTATTATCCACCTGTACAGTAGGTGGCAGAATGCACATATAATTGTTGCGAATGCCATTATAACAAAGAAGAAGGTACATTTGACAACTATTTTATGTAGCTCTTCCTGAGGATTCTCGACAGCGGGAGAAATGGTAGGTTAATAATATTTATATTTTGTAAGTCAGGTGTAACATTCTTTATGAGTCCATTTTTATTTATCCCAACGAAACGTGAAGATAATAGCCCGATTTTCAACCTCTTTCTAATAAACGTCAGGTAAAAACATAAACACCCAACTTGGCCCACTATGGCGGTGTGGCCACAAAGTCTACGAAAGGTTTTCTCTTTTACACGCGGTCAGACGCTGAGATGTGTTTTGTTATTCCGATATATTATATTTATCCTAAAATAATACATGCTTATATTGAAAGAAACAATAGTGTTAGTGTATTTCTTGCTAACTTTGATAGGCGGTCATGTCATTGAGTGCTCTATAGGCCTTATTGAGTTCAATTACATTTTGGTGTCCGAATACCCATCAGATTTGAAGGAAAAATATGTAGCCGAAGTCAGGCGACTAAGGATACAAATTCATTGTTTTTATTAATTATGACAAATGTTTTAAGAAACTGTTGAACAATGTGACTTTTGAAATAAGTTACACGTTGTCTGACATTGTGTTAGCTACACTATCCTTGCGAACCACATAGCATATCATTACAGCAGTACGTTAGTAGATACCTAAGTTGGCTACAAATGTATATATATTTTTATTTAGCCGTTATTTAACTAGACAAGTTAGTCAAGAACAAATTATTATTTACAATAACGGCATACCCCGGCCAAACCCTAACCTGGACGACGCTGGGCTGATTGTGCGCTGCCCTATGGGACTCCCAATTACGGCCGGTTGTGATACAGCCTGGAATCAAACCAGGGTCTGTAGTGATGCCTCTAGCACTGAGATGCAGTGACTTAGACCGCTGCGTCACTCGGGAGCCCCCTCAAATACGTTCAATTTGACAGTAAATTGACTATATGCGGGTTGGTATAATTTGTGGAACGTTCCAACAGGAATCTGTTCCAAAAACATTGTTAAGTACACGGTTGTCAACAAACAACATGTTCAAAGTAGCATGGTCAATTCACGTAGCTAATTAGCTGGCGAATAGGCATCAACTCACCACGTAGCTTATTCTTTATGTTTGTCCATAGGCTACCAGAGTGAGGAAATACTTTTTTCAGAATAAACATGGTGAGTGAAAAACTTAATGAAATAGCCCAGTCCCCACCCGGTATCTCATTCTGCCGCTATACAACTTTATATGCGTTGTTTGTTGGTAACCTTGTTATTTACAAAGTTTTTGGAACAGATTCCTGTTGTAACGTCCCACAAACTATACCCACCCCTATATGCTATCTAACAACCCAACCTTCATTGGCTTGATTACTCGCATCATGCTTAGCTAAATTAAGTGGTATAGTCTTTGCACGTTCTCAATAGACATTGTTAATTCGGGTGTGTTTGTAAATTCGCTCTGGCTATCTACTCTGATTTCAGAGCACTCTCCTCTGAGTGTGCCTGAGAGCAGAATAACTGATGAATTTAGGAACGCTGAACACCCCTTGAATATGGCCGGTGTAAGTAAACCTAGGCGAAAAGGCGTTATTAAATTGTTGCCAGCAGCACAGCTACAGTCACCAATGAGTTGGATAACATGAAAACAGCCTAACCAGCTCAGCTAGAGTGAATAAAATGGCCAGAGTGAGGTGCTCTCATTTGTGTCTGGGAGTAGTTACTGTAGCAAGCTAGCCAACGTTAGTCAGTTAGCTTGGCAGCTTGACTGCGGTTTGTGAGGCCAGAACGCTTTGATCAACCCTACTACTCCCTGGCCAGAGCGTCCAGTGTGCGCTCTGAACTCTCCGGGAGCGAAACGCTCTGAATTTACAAATGGACAATCTGACAACGCTCTGAATTTGCTATCGCCCAGACCGAAATTTGGCACTCCAGATTACATTTACGAACACACCCTAAGTAAGTATTATACAGTATGTTAGTATGGGGCACTGGTTCCCAAACTTTTTATAGTCCCGTACCTCTTCAAACATTCAACCACCAGCTGTACCCCCTCTTGCACCAGGGTCCGTGCACTCTCAAATGTTGTTTTTGCCATCATTGTAAGCCTGCCACACACACTCTATACAATACATTTATTAAACATAAGAATGAGTGAGTGTTTGCCACAACCTGACTCGTGGGAAGTGACAAAGAGCTCTTACAAGACCAGGGAACAAATTATAATAAATAATTTTGCTCTTTATTTAGCCATCTTACATATAAAACCTTATTTGTTCATCAAATTGTACAAAAAATACATCATCCAGATAGGCCAGTGGTGTGAGAAACTCGTCATCATGCAAGAGGTCAGACAATGAAAATTATGGTCATTAAAGAAAACTTTAAGCTCGTCTCTCAATTAAAAAAACGTGCCCTATGATAACCAGCGCACTTCTGTATGTTGTAAAAGCGTTACATGGTCGCTGCCCGTATCACTGCATAGTGCAGAAAATACGCGAGAGTTCAGGGGCCTTGTTTTAACAATGTTAACCATTTTCACTGTAATGTCCAAAATGTCTTTCAAGCTGTCAATCATTCCCTTGGCAGCAAGAGCCTCTCGGTGGATGCTGCAGTGTACCCAAGAGCCTCTCGGTGGATGCTGCAGTGTCCCCAAGAGCCTCTCGGTGGATGCTGCAGTGTACCCAAGTGGCGTCGGGAGAAACTGCTTGCACGCACGTTACCAATCCACTGTCTCCCTGTCCAATTGATGTCACAAAGCTGTCCGGTACTTAAAAATATCCTCTCCTGTTGTCCTGGTTTCCAGTGGTTTGCAGAAGAGGATGTCTTCCTTAATTGACCACCCATAAACATAATGGACATCTACCAGGAGCTGTGCCAGGCCACCACGTCTGTTGACTCATCCAGCTGTAACAGACATATACCAGGAGCTGTGCCAGGCCATCACGTCTGTTGACTCATCCAGCTGTAACAGACATATACCAGGAGCTGTGCCAGGCCACCACGTCTGTTGACTCATCCAGCTGTAACAGACATCTACCAGGAGCTGTGCCAGGCCACCACGTCTGTTGACTCATCCAGCTGTAACAGACATATACCAGGAGCTGTGCCAGGCCGCTACGTCTGTTGACTCATCCAGCTGTAACAGACATATACCAGGAGCTGTGCCAGGCCACCACGTCTGTTGACTCATCCAGCTGTAACAGACATATACCAGGAGCTGTGCCAGGCCCGCCACGTCTGTTGACTCATCCAGCTGTAACAGACATATACCAGGAGCTGTGCCAGGCCACCACGTCTGTTGACTCATCCAGCTGTAACAGACATATACCAGGAGCTGTGCCAGGCCACCACGTCTGTTGACTCATCCAGCTGTAACAGACATATACCAGGAGCTGTGCCAGGCCACCACGTCTGTTGACTCATCCAGCTGTAACAGACATATACCAGGAGCTGTGCCAGGCCACCACGTCTGTTGACTCATCCAGCTGTAACAGACATATACCAGGAGCTGTGCCAGGCCACCACGTCTGTTGACTCATCCAGCTGTAACAGACATATACCAGGAGCTGTGCCAGGACCGCCACGTCTGTTGACTCATCCAGCTGTAACAGACATATACCAGGAGCTGTGCCAGGCCACCACGTCTGTTGACTCATCCAGCTGTAACAGACATATACCAGGAGCTGTGCCAGGCCACCACGTCTGTTGACTCATCCAGCTGTAACAGACATATACCAGGAGCTGTGCCAGGCCACCACGTCTGTTGACTCATCCAGCTGTAACAGACATATACCAGGAGCTGTGCCAGGCCACCATGTCTGTTGACTCATCCAGCTGTAACAGACATATACCAGGAGCTGTGCCAGGCCACCACGTCTGTTGACTCATCCAGCTGTAACAGACATATACCAGGAGCTGTGCCAGGCCCGCCACGTCTGTTGACTCATCCAGCTGTAACAGACATATACCAGGAGCTGTGCCACGTCTGTTGACTCATCCAGCTGTAACAGACATATACCAGGAGCTGTGCCAGGCCTGTTGACTCATCCAGCTGTAACAGACATATACCAGGAGCTGTGCCAGGCCCGCCACGTCTGTTGACTCATCCAGCTGTAACAGACATATACCAGGAGCTGTGCCAGGCCGCTACGTCTGTTGACTCATCCAGCTGTAACAGACATATACCAGGAGCTGTGCCAGGCCACCACGTCTGTTGACTCATCCAGCTGTAACAGACATATACCAGGAGCTGTGCCAGGCCACCATGTCTGTTGACTCATCCAGCTGTAACAGACATATACCAGGAGCTGTGCCAGGCCACCACGTCTGTTGACTCATCCAGCTGTAACAGACATATACCAGGAGCTGTGCCACGTCTGTTGACTCATCCAGCTGTAACAGACATATATCAGGAGCTGTGCCAGGCCGCCACGTCTGTTGACTCATCCAGCTGTAACAGACATATACCAGGAGCTGTGCCAGGCCCGCCACGTCTGTTGACTCATCCAGCTGTAACAGACATATACCAGGAGCTGTGCCAGGCCGCCACGTCTGTTGACTCATCCAGCTGTAACAGACATATACCAGGAGCTGTGCCAGGCCACCACGTCTGTTGACTCATCCAGCTGTAACAGACATATACCAGGAGCTGTGCCAGGCCCGCCACGTCTGTTGACTCATCCAGCTGTAACAGACATATACCAGGAGCTGTGC
Organism: Oncorhynchus nerka; assembly: GCF_034236695.1. NCBI lineage: Eukaryota > Metazoa > Chordata > Actinopteri > Salmoniformes > Salmonidae > Oncorhynchus > Oncorhynchus nerka. Next base: position 13,308 of record NW_027038757.1, read on the forward strand.
CACGTCTGTTGACTCATCCAGCTGTAACAGACATATACCAGGAGCTGTGCCAGGCCTGTTGACTCATCCAGCTGTAACAGACATATACCAGGAGCTGTGCCAGGCCACCACGTCTGTTGACTCATCCAGCTGTAACAGACATATACCAGGAGCTGTGCCAGGCCACCACGTCTGTTGACTCATCCAGCTGTAACAGACATATACCAGGAGCTGTGCCAGGCCACCACGTCTGTTGACTCATCCAGCTGTAACAGACATATACCAGGAGCTGTGCCAGGCCACCACGTCTGTTGACTCATCCAGCTGTAACAGACATATACCAGGAGCTGTGCCAGGCCACCACGTCTGTTGACTCATCCAGCTGTAACAGACATATACCAGGAGCTGTGCCACGTCTGTTGACTCATCCAGCTGTAACAGACATATACCAGGAGCTGTGCCAGGCCTGTTGACTCATCCAGCTGTAACAGACATATACCAGGAGCTGTGCCAGGCCACCACGTCTGTTGACTCATCCAGCTGTAACAGACATATACCAGGAGCTGTGCCAGGCCCGCCACGTCTGTTGACTCATCCAGCTGTAACAGACATATACCAGGAGCTGTGCCAGGCCGCTACGTCTGTTGACTCATCCAGCTGTAACAGACATATACCAGGAGCTGTGCCAGGCCACCACGTCTGTTGACTCATCCAGCTGTAACAGACATATACCAGGAGCTGTGCCAGGCCACCATGTCTGTTGACTCATCCAGCTGTAACAGACATATACCAGGAGCTGTGCCAGGCCCGCCACGTCTGTTGACTCATCCAGCTGTAACAGACATATACCAGGAGCTGTGCCAGGCCCGCCACGTCTGTTGACTCATCCAGCTGTAACAGACATATACCAGGAGCTGTGCCACGTCTGTTGACTCATCCAGCTGTAACAGACATATATCAGGAGCTGTGCCAGGCCGCCACGTCTGTTGACTCATCCAGCTGTAACAGACATATACCAGGAGCTGTGCCAGGCCCGCCACGTCTGTTGACTCATCCAGCTGTAACAGACATATACCAGGAGCTGTGCCAGGCCGCCACGTCTGTTGACTCATCCAGCTGTAACAGACATATACCAGGAGCTGTGCCAGGCCACCACGTCTGTTGACTCATCCAGCTGTAACAGACATATACCAGGAGCTGTGCCAGGCCACCACGTCTGTTGACTCATCCAGCTGTAACAGACATATACCAGGAGCTGTGCCACGTCTGTTGACTCATCCAGCTGTAACAGACATATACCAGGAGCTGTGCCAGGCCTGTTGACTCATCCAGCTGTAACAGACATATACCAGGAGCTGTGCCAGGCCACCACGTCTGTTGACTCATCCAGCTGTAACAGACATATACCAGGAGCTGTGCCAGGCCCGCCACGTCTGTTGACTCATCCAGCTGTAACAGACATGTACCAGGAGCTGTGCCAGGCCGCTACGTCTGTTGACTCATCCAGCTGTAACAGACATATACCAGGAGCTGTGCCAGGCCACCACGTCTGTTGACTCATCCAGCTGTAACAGACATATACCAGGAGCTGTGCCACGTCTGTTGACTCATCCAGCTGTAACAGACATATACCAGGAGCTGTGCCAGGCCTGTTGTTGACTCATCCAGCTGTAACAGACATATACCAGGAGCTGTGCCAGGCCACCACGTCTGTTGACTCATCCAGCTGTAACAGACATATACCAGGAGCTGTGCCAGGCCACCACGTCTGTTGACTCATCCAGCTGTAACAGACATATACCAGGAGCTGTGCCAGGCCACCACGTCTGTTGACTCATCCAGCTGTAACAGACATATACCAGGAGCTGTGCCAGGCCACCACGTCTGTTGACTCATCCAGCTGTAACAGACATATACCAGGAGCTGTGCCAGGCCACCACGTCTGTTGACTCATCCAGCTGTAACAGACATATACCAGGAGCTGTGCCAGGCCACCACGTCTGTTGACTCATCCAGCTGTAACAGACATATACCAGGAGCTGTGCCAGGCCCGCCACGTCTGTTGACTCATCCAGCTGTAACAGACATATACCAGGAGCTGTGCCAGGCCACCACGTCTGTTGACTCATCCAGCTGTAACAGACATATACCAGGAGCTGTGCCAGGCCACCACGTCTGTTGACTCATCCAGCTGTAACAGACATATACCAGGAGCTGTGCCAGGCCCGCCACGTCTGTTGACTCATCCAGCTGTAACTCATATAATTCACTGATGCGTCGTGAAACAGTGTTGTTTGATGAAGTCATTGTCTGTATAGTTTGTTTGGCCTTTTCCCCCAGCATTGTCCCAGCCATATCCACTGCAGCAGGAAGAATTAAGTCCTTAACAATAGTTTGGCAACGGACTGTTAGTGGAATTCCCACGAGAGAGTAACGGTTAATGTAATTGAATGTTCATTATTTCACTAGGCTACATTTATTTGACATTGTGTTATTTCGCTGAACACTAGATGTTTTCATTTTATTTTTTGGCAGTGAACCGAAGCTATTCAGGCGAGGGAAAAACACCACCCAAATGTACAGCCCTATTGGAACGTCTAAATCAACAGTTTGAAAATGTGAAACACATTTTTATTTGGCATACCCCCGACGGCATTGCCCGTATCCCAGTTTGGGAATAGCCTGTATGGGGTATTCAAACACAGCTCAGGATTTACTTTTTGTAGCAGGTTGATTAGGATAAATTATGCAGCAAGTTAGGACAATTAACATAGTAGGTTAGGATAATCGGGTTAAGGTTAGGAAAAGGGTTAGGTTTAACTTAAATGCAAAAAGAAATCAACGTCTGACGTCAATTAGACATCAACTGTATCCCGTCTAGCCATTACCAGGTTCAGGCAGATTGGTGTCCAACCTAATCCTGGGTCATTTCTACAATGCAGTGTGTTTTCTGCCCCCAGAAAATATAACTTCTTGTTAGTTTAAATGTGGATTCCAAAAGTCTTTAAATATGAGGTCCGGTGTCCTTAAAAACTCAAATATGGCTCTTTAAGGGGAATATTTTGTATTTTGAACACTTTTCTTCAGTGGATGTAGTTGTTTTTAACATGTGTTAATTGCTGGGATGAATAATACACTTGTTTTTGTAATTTTACTGTCAATAAAGTCTGTTTTTCTCTCTCATTATTCCTTCACCAGTGCTGCCCCCTCCTGGTGAATCCATGTCCTGCTGCTGACATCAGTATTTGACATAAGTATTTGTGTCTCTGAGCTGTAGTTGTCCTCAGTGGCTGAGAGGACCACAGACATTCAGAGTGACCTGGGGGTGTGACGGTGAAACAAGCTCATCAAGAGTGAAAGATGTGTATCATCTTAAAATAAGCAGTCTCAAACCTGGTGAAAAGTACCAGTTCAACATGGCTACAGAGGGAGAAGATGGAAGACAAAGCAGATGGATCTCAGCATCCCTATCCACAGGTACAGTAGGTCTCAGCATCCCTATCCACAGGTACAGTAGGTCTCAGCATCCCTATCCACAGGTACAGTAGGTCTCAGCATCCCTATCCACAGGTACAGTAGGTCTCAGCATCCCTTTCCACAGGTACAGTAGGTCTCAGCATCCCTATCCACAGGTACAGTAGGTCTCAGCATCCCTATCCGCAGGTACAGTAGGTCTCAGCATCCCTATCCGCAGGTACAGTAGGTCTCAGCATCCCTATCCGCAGGTACAGTAGGTCTCAGCATCCCTATCCACAGGTACAGTAGGTCTCAGCATCCCTATCCACAGCTACAGTAGGTCTCAGCATCCCTATCCACAGGTACAGTAGGTCTCAGCATCCCTATCCACAGGTACAGTAGGTCTCAGCATCCCTATCCACAGGTACAGTAGGTCTCAGCATCCCTATCCACAGGTACAGTAGGTCTCAGCATCCCTATCCACAGGTACAGTAGGTCTCAGCATCCCTATCCACAGGTACAGTAGGTCTCAGCATCCCTATCCACAGGTACAGTAGGTCTCAGCATCCCTATCCACAGGTACAGTAGGCTAACTTGTGTTTTTATCCAGACTACATCAGTCATTCATTCACTAGAGACATGTTTGGACTCTGTCAAAAACAGCACATCCTCTATTCTAAACTAATCTTGGTTTTTGTTCCAGTTGTCCCACCCAGAGTTTTAAAGATCGACCATTTGGAAGAGACCTCCTTCACTCTCCACTGGTCCAAGGCTGAAGGGATGGAGAAAGTCCCACAGCGCTTCTTCATATCCAACTGCATCCCAGGAACAGACCCCCTCACAGCCGTTACTGACGACTGCCACAAAACCTTCTCAAACCTGCATCCTGGCACCAAGTACACTGTTAGTGTTGCAACTGTGCTGAACAATGGGGAACAGAGTGAACCTGTCTCTACAACAGTCTGCACTAGTAAGAGATCTTCCCCTAATTACAGCTCATCATCTCTTTACCACTAAAGCCTCTCTCCAACCTTTTATCCAGTCGCTCCTTTCTGGGGAGGTTCCCATTGCTTGGAAGGCAGCCATGCTTTGTCCTTTATTTAAAGGAGATCTAGCTCATCCTAACTGTTATAGGCCTATTTCTATTTTGTGCTGTTTATCAGAAGTGTTGGAAAAGCTTGTCAATAATCCGCTTACTGACTTTCTTGATGTCTGTAGTATCCTCTGGTATGCAATCTGCTTTCCGCTCAGGTTATAGATGTGTCACTGCAACCTTAATGATGTCACCATTGCCCTTGATTCTAAGCAATGTTGTGCAGCCATCTTTTGACTTGGCCAAAGCTTTTGATACGGTAGACCATTCCATTCTTGTGGGCCGGCTAAGGAGTATTGGTGTCTCCGAGGGGTCTTTGGCCTGGTTTGCTAACTACCTCTCTCAAAGAGTGCAGTGTATGAAGTCAGAACAGCTTTCTCTACCCTTAACCTTGTTCTGAACATCTCCAAAACAAAGGTCATGTGTTTTGATAAGAAGAATGCCCCTCTCCCCACAGGTGTCAAGCTCTAAACCCTCAGAGGTAGTAGTCACCTCATACAAGTCCTTAGGAGTATGGCTAGCTGGTATACTGTCTTTCTCTCAGCACATATCAAAGCTGCAGGCTAAAGTTAAATCTAGACTTGGTTAAAGCTAGACTTAGTTTCCTCTGTCGTAATCGCTCCTCTTTCACCCCAGCTGCCAAACTAACCCTGATTCAGATGACCATTCTACCCATGCTAGATTACGGAGACATAATTTATAGATCGGCAGGCAAGGGTGGTCTGGAGCGGCTAGATATGCTCTACCATTCGGCCATCAGATTTGCCACCAATACTCCTTACAGGACACATCACTGCACTCTATACTCCTCCGTAAACTGGTCATCTCTGTATACCTGTCTCAATGCTTATTTATAAAACCCTCTTAGACCTCACTCCCCCTCCCTAGCTGAGATATCTACTGCAGCCCTCATCTTCCACATACAACACCTGTTCTGCCAGTCACATTCTGTTAAAGGTCCCCAAAGCACACACATCCCTGGGTCACTCCTATTTTCAGTTCGCTGCAGCTAGCGACTGGAATGAGCTGCAACAAACACTCAAACTGGTATCTTCAATCAAAGACTCAGTCTTGGACACTCTTACTGACAGTTGTGGCTGATTTCTGCGATGTATTGTTGTCTCTACCGTGCCCTTTGTGCTGTTGTCTGTGCCCAATAATGTTTGTACCATGTTGTATTGCTACCATGCTGTGTTGCCATGTGTTGCTGCTTTGCTATGTTGTCTTAGGTCTCTCTTTATGCAGTGTTGTGGTGTCTCTCAACGTAGTGTTGTGGTGTCTCTTGTGTGTGTTGTCTTATATAAATATATTTTTATCCCAGCCACCCGCAGAAGGCGTTTGCTTTTTAGTAGGCCGCCATTGTAAATAAGAATGTTTTAACTAAGTTGCCTAGTTAAACAAATTAAAAATAAACGAACTACAACCATTTTGTTAAATTACAAATATACATTTTGTTGCTTCTGTTCTGTTTCTAGCTTATTTCTTCCCATATCAAAAGCCCTGGATTTATTCTACTTTTCCATCTGGAAGGATATAAACATTTAAATGAAACATTTAATAAAATGACTAGAACGTTACCGGTGGAAAAGTAGAGTGATGTTGCGGTGACCATGAAATTGTTAAATCTATACCAAGAGTTAGACGTGTCCATCCCAGTATACAGCTACATTCTCATATAGTACACGTTTCTAATTTTGTCAGTCGTTTTCATTTCGAGTTAGTGTACTTTTAGCTAGCTAACGTTACGTATGATCTGTGTGTAGTTATAATATTCGTATATCAGAGCCTTTGCTGGTTATAGCTAGTTATGAACCTGGTTGGTTAGCTATCTGCAGATTCATGCAGGGTAGTAACGTCATGAGTTGGGGTTATGGTTCATTCTTTAGCTAGCTACATGTCTTAGATACGAATGACTCCACTATGCAAGTAACCATTTAAATAGAATATTCATGTCACTGCGACAACCCAACTGTTGATAGATGTAGCTGGTAAATTCCCTCTAGCTGTCTACTCTGATTTCAGAGCGCTCTCGTCTGTGTGCCAGAGGCCAGAATAACTGACCAATTACGAACGCTCTACACTTGTTGAATGTGTCGGTAAACGTTGGTCATTTAAACATATAATTAAATTGTTACCAGCAGCACAGTTACAGTCACCAACGTTCTGGATAACATAAAAACAGCCTAGCCAGCTGCTAGTGTTAGGATTGTGTCAATTCGAATCTGGTATCAGGATAAATATGACAATGAGTCACCGATTGTATACTATGTATTTTTTATTAGCTGAGCAATAAGTGGTAAATGCAATTTTCATATATACGGGCTCTCTGTCCCACCTCGCAGGGCAAAACAGAGAACTGACTTGTTCCTGACAAAGATATTATAATATACCCTGATGACAGAAGTAGTTCCGGCTTCCGAGCCGGCCTGTCAGAGTAGAGACTGGGCGTGGTTTAAACTTGCTCAGCCTATTGCAGGCGCTCAGGCCGGTCCCCGCCTCTTGGCGCTTCTGTTGATAGATGTAACTGTTGCTGTGAAGAACATCCCTGCGCTCATGCTCGATACCGTTATCTCGCACCTGGCTCCTGTTATCTAACAAAAGGCCGCTTGTTCTGCAACTCCACGCTCTGAATGTGCCCCCAAACCCATTGCACAGGTCCTGTCTTCTGTATTTTTCCATCATGAGAAAGGCCCATGGCCTTGAAACTTTTAACAATGATTCAAGTCAGCTATGTTGCATAACACATACATACATCCACACAAGCCAACAGCAGATAATATTCAATCATATATATGGTAATGGCGATAATGTAAAACACAGAATCCAACACTAGGGCGAGTGAAATGGTCACAGTGAGGTGTTCTCTCATTAATATCTGAATGTAGCTCCTAAGCTAGCCAACGTTAGCCAGTTAGCTTGGGTGCTTGACTGCTGTTGTTAGGTCAGAACGCTTGGATCAATCCTACTTTAGGGCCATAGCTTCCAGTGTGCGCTCTAAATTTACAAACGGACATTCTGGCAACGCTCTGAGTTTACGAACACCCAGAGCACACTCTGGCACTCTAGATCAAATTTGCGAACACACCGTATTATAAACCAGCCTTTAGTCTTGAAATGGTTAGTACATGGCCTCACATGTGAATCCCTAAAGAGATGGGTGGGGCTAAAGCTTAAGAGGGGGTGAACAATGCTGAATGGGTGTAGACAAAGAAGAGCTCTCCAGTAGGTTTACCAAAGCATTCAAAGGCCATTTTCTCAAAAGTGAGGTTACGAGTTGATCCACATTCAAAGCAGAATTACTTTCCCATTGTTCCTCAACTGTAGTGTTGCTATACCATTTTTGTAGCTCTGAGTCTCTAATTTTATCCAATGTAAAAAAACACAATTAAAAATGTTGCATCGAGCTTGTCGGTCACATATTACCGGCAGTCATGGGTCATGACCTCAGTAAAATTCCACATGACTACTGAGTTAATCTCCTTTTATGCACTCGACATGCTTTGGTAGTACCTAACTTGCTAACTACCAGCAGGTCCTAATGGCTTGGTACTCAGGGCTCTATTGTCCCTGTAACCTCTCTGACATCAATGCAATTGAAAATCACATCAAACACTTAAACAGTATGTGCTTTTAAAACTCACTGTGATGATCAAGTTAAAGACAGTTTCAACCTGTTATTGAACTTCTGAGTGGAAAACATAGTAGTTGTGGATGTTGTTTCAAAATGAAACAACGAAATGAACAGCCCTTTCTAAGGTGATGATTCATTCAAAACACCCATGAGCATAAGAGCTTATGTATAGGCATATATGAGCCCAAGCCCCCAAAAATAAAACTGAATTAAAATAATGATTTGAGTCCTACTATAAAATTATATAAAATAATTGCACGGGAAACATATCTTGTCAGGGTAGGGTAGCCTAGTGGTTAGAGTGTTGGCCTAGTAACCAGAAGGTTGCAAGTTCAAATCCCCGAGCTGACAAGGTCTGTCATTCTGCCCCTGAACAGGCAGTTAACCCACTGTTCCTAGACTGTCATTGAAAATAAGAATTTGTTCTTAACTGACTTGCCAAGTTAAATAAAGGTAAAATAAACATCCATACCCACACACGCAGGCAGTTAAATAAAGGTCAAATAAATACAAATGGTGTGTAGGCAGATAATATACAGTTTGCCAACTCTCCTGTTCCTCTGAAATACATTTTCTTCATTTTATGTTTATTTAGTCCTGCCTAAAATACAACATTGATTTATTGTGATGATTAAATTATTTATTACACTTAAAAAATGTAGATGCTCCAATGGCATCAGCGGCTTGTAGGTGTTGAGGCCTGGAGATGTTAAACGTGTTTACCATAAAAGTGAACTTGATCACTGGAAACAACAGGCGCTTATTAGAGACAGGTTTCTATTTGAGCCAGCAGTCTATTTCCTTAATGCACACACCTTTTGCTCATTTGCATAGTTAATTGTTTCATTCCAGCATTCACTTCCAGCATTTTAATAAATGCACTAATGTGGTATAATTTACCCGTCACATGTATTTTGTCTTAGTATGCCTTTATTTCAAATAAAAAAATTACTTCCTTGACAGAATAATCTCTTCTTTGACTGTGCATTTTCGGCAGCTGATTTCTTGGGGTCTGTACTCCCGAACTTCACTGTTTTTGTGCTTGCCAGTTAGCAGTGGTCAGCTGTTAACAGCCCATGGCTAGCAGTTTCTTACTGGCAAATTATTCAGGAATTATTTAATGTATCGAATCAAACATTAAACCTTGTAAATAATTCATGAATTCACGGTCAATTGCCATGAGACCGGCTGTATATTGCATGACAATAACCAGCTGACTAAATGTCATGACCTCCACAGCTCTAGATAAAACATCTTCTTAAAACATTATGGCAATCCTTAGTGCAACACCTAGCAGCCTAATCAAGAGATGTTGGCCTTTTGTGGAGGCTGAAAGAGGCATAGTTCAGACATTATCTGAGAGGAGGTTATGTATCTCTTTATTGAAAGAGACCACTTTTACATTTTTCAGATTATTTAACTTTTGAGAAATGTTAAGTGGGACATCTGTTAAACATTTAATTACATTTGAGTGTACAACACATTTTGCCCCCAGAACAGCCTCAATCCATCAGGGCATGGACTTTACTAGGTGTTGAAAGCGTTCTACAGGGATTCTGGCCCATGTTGACTCCAATTCTTGTCACAGTTGTCAAGTTGGCTGGATGTCCTTTGGGTGGTGGAACATTCTTGATACACATGGGAAACTGTTGAGCGTGAAAAACCAGGCAGCGTTGCAGTTCTTGACCCAAACTTATGCTCTTGGCACATACCATACCCTGTTCAAAGGCACTTCAATATTTCTGTCTTGCCCATTCACCCTCTGAATGGCACACATACAAAATCCTTCTTTATCCCGTTTCCTCTCCTTCATCTACACTGATTGAAGTGGATTTAAAAAGTGACATTAATAAGGGATCATAACTTTATTCTGGATTCACCTGGTCAGTCTGTCATGAAAAGAGCAGGTATCCTTAATGTGTTGTACACTCAGTGTTTATCTGGAGTTAAGCTGTAACCCTGACAATGTGTTTATTTTCCCTTAGTACTTCCTGCTCCAGACCAGCTGACTGTTGACTCAGTGGACACCACATCAGCTGCTGTTAGCTGGATCCAGCCACCGGGATTGGACCAAACCCAACATCATTACCAGATCTCCTATCGCTGTTCAGGGACAGAACCACACATCACTACCACATCTTCACCCAGCATCACTCTCTCTGACCTGAAACCTGCTACTGAATACTCTGTCACTGTCTGCGCTGTGCTGGAAAATGGAAAGCAAAGTCAACTGGTGTTAACGACCCTCACCACAGGTAAGGAAGTACCCTACTTAAGTACAGTGCCTTGCGAAAGTATTCGGCCCCCTTGAACTTTGCGACCTTTTGCCACATTTCAGGCTTCAAACATAAAGATATAAAACTGTATTTTTTTGTGAAGAATCAACAACAAGTGGGACACAATCATGAAGTGGAACGACATTTATTGGATATTTCAAACTTTTTTAACAAATCAAAAACTGAAAAATTGGGCGTGCAAAATTATCCAGGCGTGGGAAGAAATGGTGCCGGAATAGCAGAAACACTTCATTTTTGTTACAAATCAGCTTCTGTTGTGACTTCTGCTTCAGCTTATTTTTTCCCATATCAAAAGGAATTGCAAGCTGGCTTGTTCTATTTTTTTAACTACTATTCTACTTTTCCTATTGTAGTCTATTTCTGTAGTTAAATGATAACACTGACAATAATGTATTTTCTCTTAGTACTTCCTGCTCCAGACCAGCTGACTGTTGACTCAGTGGACACCACATCAGCTGCTGTTAGCTGGAACCAGCCACCAGGATTGGACCAAACCCAACATCAGTACCAGATCTCCTACAACTGTCCAGGGACAGAACCACACATCACCACCACGTCTTCACACAGCATCACTCTCTCTGACCTGCAAGGTGGTACTCAGTACTCTGTCACTGTCTGCACTGTGCTGGAAAATGGAAAGCAAAGTGAACTGGTGTCAACAACCTTCACCACAAGTAAGGAAGTCAAATACGTCAAGTTTGTCACCAGACATAATATTTATCAAACCTTAACTAGTTATCAAAATAACTATGAACTAATCATAATGGATGTGTCAGCATGGGATGTTAAGGTCCAGTATTTTTCCTGATGAGAAATATATGATGGTGAATTCCCCAGATCTCAACATGCAGTTTGGTGCTAAAATTAATACAAGTTTTTTATAGTGTCTGAATTCTTGCTTTCTTCCATTAGTGTGAGTCATTATGTCAAGGGGTTGATCTGCCTCTGCTTACTATAACTTTATCAGTAGTGGAGTGTTAAACACCTGTTATTGTGGAGAGGATTTAGAACTGCAGTGTTTTTTGTTTTGTTGCCATGGTGACAACAATGTAGCAGTGGCACAGTGAAGTTGATAAATACATATACCGGTTTCTTTTTTTTTTTTCATATCTAACCTCTGTTATGACTTCTGCTTTAGTTTATTTCTTCCCTTCCCATTACCCTCATAAAACTGACCATCCTCCCGATCCTTGACTTCGACGATGTCATTTACAAAATAGCCTCCAACACTCTACTCAGCGAATTGGATGCAGTCTATCACAGCGCCATCCGTTTTGTCACTAAATCCCCATATACTCCCCACCACTGTGACCTGTATGCTCTCGTTGGCTGGTCTTCGCAACGTATTCCTCGCCAAACCCACTGGCTCCAGGTCATCTATAACTCTTTGCTAGGTAAAGCTCCGCCTTATCTCAGCTCGCTGGTCACCATAGCAACACCCACCCGTAGCACACGCTTCAGCGGGTGTATTTCACTGGTCACCATAGCAACACCCACCCGTAGCACACGCTTCTTCAGCAGGTGTATTTCACTGGTCACCATAGCAACACCCACCCGTAGCACGCACTTCAGCGGGTGTATTTCACTGGTCACCCCCAAAACCAACACCTGTTTGTGCTGCCTTGCCTTCCAGTTCTCTGCTGCCAATGACTGAAGTTAAATCTCCCTCACTGACTTTAAGCATCAGCTGTCAGAGCAGCTTATCGATGGCTGCAGCTCTACAGAGCCCATCTGTAAATGGCCCATCCAACCAACTACCTACCTCATCCAATATCTGTTTTTGTATTTCTACATGCACATCCTCTTCTGCACATCTATCACTCCTGTGTTAATTGCTCAATTGTAATGACTTTGCCACTATTGGCCTATTTATTGCCTTACCTCCTTACTTCATTTGCACACACTGTATACAGATGTTATTGTGTTATTGACTGTATGTCTGTTTACTCCATGTGTAACTCTGTGTTGTTTTTGTCTTACTGCTCTGCTTTATCTTGGCCAGGTCACAGTTGTAAATGAGAACTTTTTCTCAACTGGCCGACCTGGTTAAATAAAGGTGAAATAAAAAAATAAATATCAAAAGGATTTGCAAGCTGACCTTTTCTACTTTTAAGCTACTTTTCTACTATTCTACTTTCCCTCCTGTATTATATTTCTGGAGTTAAACTGTAGCCCTGACAATAATCTATTTTCTCTTAGTACTTCCTGCTCCAGACCAGCTGACTGTTGACTCAGTGGACACCACATCAGCTGCTGTTAGCTGGAACCAGCCACCAGGATTGGACCAAACCCAACATCATTACCAGATCTCCTACTGCTGTCCAGGGACAGAACCACACATCACTACCACATCTTCACACAGCATCACTCTCTCTGACCTGCAACCTGCTACTCAGTACTGTCACTGTCTGCACTGTGCTGGAAAATGGAAAGCAAAGTGAACTGGTGTCCACAACCTTCACCACAAGTAAGGAAGTACCATACTTAAGTATTGTGCCTGGTGTTAATGTAATGAATGTGTTGTTGCGATGTTCATGCTTGTTTCCGTTCCTGTGAGTCATTATGTCAAGGAGTTGATCTGCCTCTGATTGCTTTAACTTTATCAGCACTACATTGTAAAATACTTGTTATTGTGGAGAGGATTTATAATGCATTCAGAAAATATTCAGACACCTTGACTTTTTCCACATTTTGTTCCGTTACAACCTTATTCTAAAATGGATCAAATGTGTTTTCCTCGTCAATCTACACACAATACAAAATAATGACGAAGTGAAAACAGGTTTAGAAATGGTTGCAAATATATAAAAAACAGATACCTTATTTACATAAGTATTCAGATCCTTTGCTATGAGACTCGAAATTGAGCTCAGGTGCCATGAGGTCGAAGGAATTACATTTCTAACGCCAGTGGGACTTTCTCTAAGCACAATGACTCCAACGTACAGCGCTCCCGGAGAATTTAGGATGAAGTGCCTTGTTCAAGGGCACAACAGATTTTTCACCTTGTCTGCTCCGGTATTTAAACCAGCAACCTTTTGGTTACTGGCCCAACACTGTAACCTCGAGGATACCTGCCTCTACCTTACCCCTACCTACAGTACCCTCTGTTAATATTGAGACTACCTGCCTCTACCGTACCCCTACCTACAGTACCCTCTGTTAATATTGACTCTACCTGCCTCAACTTACCCCTACCTACAGTACCCTCTGTTAATATTGAGTTTACCTTTCTCTACCTTACCCCTACCTACAGTACCCTCTGTTAATATTGACTCTACCTGCCTCTACCTTACCCCTACCTACAGTGTCCTCTGTTAATATTGAGGCTACCAGCCTCTAGCTTACCTCTACCTACAGTATCCTCTGTTAATATTGAGGCTACCAGCCTCTACCTTACCCCTACCTACAGTATCCTCTGTTAATATTGAGGCTACCAGCCTCTACCCCTACCTACAGTACCCTCTGTTAATATTGAGGCTACCAGCTGCTACCTTACCCCTACATACAGGCCCTCCGTAGTTATTGGGGCAGTGAAGCATGTTTTCTTCTTATGGCTCAATAGTCAAAAAGTTTGGATTTTAAATCATGACTATGGGGTTAAAGTGCAAATCGTCAGCTTTAATTTGAAGGTATTTTCATCCATATCGGGTTAGAAATAACAGTGTAATGAGTAATAAAGTTGTGAAAAGTTTAGTATTCTCAGAAAATCAGTCCCAGGATAGAAATCTACGTTTTCACATTGCATTTATTTTAGGGCGCAGGAGAATTAACGAGGAGGAAACTCAAATTAGCTTTGAGCTCTTTAATTCAAATTCTTTCATTGCAAACAGTAACAATTATTTTCTATGCCACGAGAGGTAGCGGATCCGACCAAATAGGTTGTGGAATCCATCAGTCCAAAACTGAGAGCTGCCGGATCCTGTTCCTGCAGAATCCAGCTCAAATAAAACACTGATACAGTAAAATGCATTAACACATTACCAAAGATCTGACTTTAATAACTTGTTATTCAGAACATTTTCAGTGGTGGAACAGACCCTCCACAGTTGCTGCAGTGTTTGTTCTACTGGCTGTGATCATTGGCCTGTGGGATTCCTGTAAGTGAATATTGTTTTTTACTAAAACATTTTTGTCAATGTTGTGACAGTTACACATTTTGATTGACTTTTCCATTTTACAGATGCAACTTCAGAGCGAGACCAGCTACAGAATAGTCTAACTACCAGGACCACAGAGAGAGACCAGCTACAGACCAGTTACAACACCCCGACTAAAGAGAGAGACCAGCTACAGACCAGTTACAACACCCTGACTAAAGAGAGAGACCAGCTACAGAATCGTCTAAATACCAGGACCACAGAAAGAGACCAGCTACAGACCAGTTACAACACCCTGACTAAAGAGAGAGACCAGCTACAGACCAGTTACAACACCCTGACTTTAGAGAGAGACCAGCTACAGAGTAGTCTAAATACCAGAACCACTGAAATAGACAAGTTGAAGAAGAGTCTGAACACTACAACTATGGAGCGTGACCAGCTACAGAAGGAGATAGAAAGACTGAACTGGGAGAACAAAGGTAAATGTGTGCAAAAGGCCCACCTTTTTATTTGCTTCCTGATCCACAGTTTCTGTAGTTGACCTGTTATCTCACACAAGCATATTCAAGAAGTATTGTCAATGCTATCCATGACCATTAGGACCAGAAACAAATTAAATTGACTGGAGCTGTGTTCTGCCTTTGCGCTCAACACACGCCACGGGAGATCAGAGGTCATCAGAACTACCTAGAACTCAGATTGTATTATTTTTTTAGGGGGTAGATCATCTTTAATGTTGCAGATTGTGGCTTCCTTCAATGTGGAGTGGCAGGGTAGGGGCAGCAGGGTAGCCTAGTGGTTAGAGTGTTGGACAAGTAACCGAAAGGTTGCAAGATCGAATCCCCGAGCTAGCAAGGTTGAAATCTGTCGTTCTGCCCCTGAACAAGGCAGTTAAACCACTGTTCCTAGGCCGTCATTGAAAATAAGAATTTGTTCTTAACTGACTTGCCTAGTTAAATAATTATATATAAAAACATGTAATTGTCTGCACCATTTCCAATCCCCCATATATATTTTCTGTAAAGGGTTTTTCTTTATTTGTACTATTTTCTACATTGTAGAATAATAGTGAAGACATCAAAACTATGAAATAACACATATGGAATCATATAGTAACCAAAAAAGTGTTAAAGAAATCTAAATATATTTGAGATTCTTCAAATAGCAATCCTTTGCCTTGATGACAGCTTTTCACACTTGGCATTCTCTCAACCAGCTTCATGAGGTAGTCACCTGGAATGCATTTCAGTTAACAGGTGTGCCTTCTTAAAAGTGAATTTGTGGAATGTCTTTCCTTAATGTGTTTGAGCCCATCAGTTGTGTTGTGACAAGGTAGGGGTGGTATACAGGAGATATCCCTATTTGGTAAAATACCAAGTCCACATTATGGCAAGAACAGCTCAAATAAGCAAAGAGAAACCACATTCCATCATTACTTGAAAGAATCTCAAATATAAAATATATTTTGATTTGTTCAATACCATGTGTTATTTCATAGTTTTGATGTCTTCACTGTTATTCTACAATGTAGAAAATAGTCAAACTAAAGAAAAACCCTTGAATGAGTAGGTGTGCCCAAACTTTTGACTTGTAGTCCGGTAAATATATTTAAAAATATATATTTTACTTATTAATTCCACATACCCTACCGTCCCCTAATTGTTGTAAACCAACTGAAAACAACACTTAATCTTCTACTTCCAGCTTGTGCATACTATATACATATTATGGACTGAGCATATTTTACAATAATTATAATTTGCTTGTTTTTAGTCCCATCCTTCAGCTCCACTCAACCCCTCCCATCTATATCTGAACACCATCCAGTTTTGATTCATATTTGTCATATTTGTCATATTTTTCAACTGTGCTGTGACGTTTCACAAACATCTGGATCCTTTCTAGTCTCACAGATTCCACATTCTGAAACAATAAAGTAAAAATGTTTTGCTAGGAGTATTATTATAATATTGATGGATTGACTATGGCTTTTTAAATCACCCAGCAGTGCTATCTGCAGAGTTAGCTGGGGGTAAATGTTGCAATTCTTCAGTCATTCCTGAACCTGCGACCAAAAACAAGCTACATATGGGCAGTACCAAAACAATTGATCTAATGATTCTTTCTCTAAGCAGCAAAATCTGTGGAGCTGGGATGGTTGTACCCCCCCCATATACAATGCATTCAGAAAGTATTCAGACCCCTTCACTTTTTCCACATTTTATTAAGTTACAGCCTTATTCTAAATTGGACTTTAGAATGGCTATCCTCATCAATCTACACACAATACCCCATAATGACAAAGCGAAACAGTTTTTTGGGGGATGTGCAAATTGAATAAAAAACAGATACCTTGTTTACTTAACCTCTGAAGTATCGGGCCTTTTTCTTTTAAAAATTTCGCCTAAAATGACATACCCAAATCTAACTGCCTGTAGCTCAGGACCTGCATATTCTTGATACCATTTGTAAGGAAACACTTTGGAGTTTGTGGAAATGTGAAATTAATGTAGGATAATATAACACATTAGATCTGGTAAAAGAGAATACTATATATAATGCAAAGAAAGGCAAATATATGACTACGGAATTTAGATTATGTCCACTAGATGGCAGCAGTATATGTGCAAAGTTTTAGACTAATCCAATGAACCATTGCATTTCTGTTCAAAATGTTGTATCAAGACTGCCCAAATGTGCCTAATTGGTTTATGAATACATTTAAGTTCATAACTGTGCACTCTCCTCAAACAATAGCATGGTATTATTCAGGACCTCAGACTGGGGGCGAAGGTTCACCTTCCAGCAGGACAACGACCCTAAGCACACAGCCTAGAAAACGCAGGAGTGGCTACGGGACAAGTCTCTGAATGTCCTTGAGTGGCCCAGCCAGAGCACGGACTTAAACCTGATCGAACATCTCTGGAGAGACCTGAAAATAGCTTTGCACCGACACTTCCCATCCAACCTGACAGAGCTTGAGAGGATCTGCAGAGAAGAATGGAAGAAACTCGCCAAATACAGGTGTGCCAAGCTTGTAGCGTCAAACCCAAGAAGACTCAAGGCTGTAATCACTGCCAAATGTGCTTCAACAAAATACTGAGTAAACTGTCTGAATACTTATGTAAATGTAATATTTCTGTTTTTTGTTTTTAATACATTTGCAAAAATGTTTTTTTTTAACTGTTTTTGCTTTGTCATTATGGGGTATTGTGTGTGGATTGATGACGGGGGATTTATTTTTTTACATTTAACACTTTCTGAATGCACTGTATATAACCTTCTATTGGTTGCAGAATTGTGTGTAATAATTTAAACTTTTTTTAATCCAGGGTCGTTTTGTATATCAGTTCATAAACCATGTACCATGGAATAGGTACATGGAAAATCTCTTCCCCAACGTTGGTTTTAATTTTGAGTAGAACAGACATTTCCATATATTTTTGTTAGCTGCATGTGTAACAACTCTACCAGTCCTATTTCTATAACGTAGAAAGATTATAACGCTTTACATTAAAATAAAGTTTTTTTAAATCAATTAGTATATTTGAGTTTAACCATAATATTTGGAATAAACTGAAATTGCAACCGACTTTTCATGGCTTGTTTTAAAAATAACGATATTTTGGAGATCATTTCATTTTAAAATAACCAAAAGTGAGAGGTTGTAATGTAATGCCATTCTTGAACATGGGGTGAGACATTTTTACTAATTTGCTGGAGAACCACTTCAGATTTAAGTATAACTTTAGTATGACTGAAGCCTTTAGTGAGAGGTTTAATGCTTTTATTATATAAATAGGCCCCTGTCAAAGACAGTAAAAATGTGAAACTTCTAGGGTCCTGTCCTGAAGGATGGAGAAGGTTTGGCTGCAGCTGTTACTACCTCTCTACTGAGAGGAAATCCTGGAAGGAGAGTAGACAGGACTGTCTGGAGAGAGGAGCAGATCTGGTGATCATTAACAGTGAAGAGGAACAGGTGAGAGACAGAGATACTTTATTTATTAGTCCATCATGTGTTAGTAACAATGATTTTTCTGTTCCTCAACAACAGACATTCATCAATGGGTTTAAATCAGTCAAATATGCCTGGATTGGTCTGACTGATTCTGTTACTGAGGGACCTGGAAATGGGTGGACAGCACCCACTGACCACCCCAAGGTAAGAGACTACTGCTCTATAATAACACTGACCACCCCAAGGTAAGAGACTACTGCTCTATAATAACACTGACCACCCCAAGGCAAGAGACTACTGCTCTATAATAACACTGACAACCCCAAAGGTAAGAGCCTACTGATCTAATAACAATAACCACATTGGAAGGAGTAGGACTGATTATCTGTGTTGTTCATACTCTTTCTGAGAGAGGTCAGTCTAACTCTGTGTTGTTCATACTCTAGGTTCTGAGAGAGTGGTCAGTCTAACTCTGTGTTGTTCATACTCTAGGTTCTGGAGAGTGGTCAGTCTAATGCTGTGTTGTTCATACTCTAGGTTCTGAGAGAGTGGTCAGTCTAACTCTGTGTTGTTCATACTCTAGGTTCTGAGAGAGTGGTCAGTCTAACTCTGTGTTGTTCATACTCTAGTTTCTGAGAGAGTGGTCAGTCTAACTCTGTGTTGTTCATACTCTAGGTTCTGAGAGAGTGGTCAGTCTAATGCTGTGTTGTTCATACTCTAGGTTCTGAGAGAGTGGTCAGTCTAACTCTGTGTTGTTCATACTCTAGGTTATGAGAGAGAGGTCAGTCTAACTCTGTGTTGTTCATACTCTAGGTTCTGAGAGAGTGGTCTGTCTAACTCTGTGTTGTTCATACTCTAGGTTATGAGAGAGGTCAGTCTAACTCTGTGTTGTTCATACTCTAGGTTCTGAGAGAGAGGTCAGTCTAACTCTGTGTTGTTCATACTCTAGGTTCTGAGAGAGTGGTCAGTCTAACTCTGTGTTGTTCATACTCTAGGTTCTGAGAGAGTGGTCAGTCTAATGCTGTGTTGTTCATACTCTATGTTCTGAGAGAGTGGTCAGTCTAACTCTGTGTTGTTCATACTCTAGGTTCTGAGAGAGAGGTCTGTCTAACTCTGTGTTGTTCATACTCTAGGTTCTGAGAGAGTGGTCAGTCTAATGCTGTGTTGTTCATACTCTAGGTTCTGAGAGAGGTCAGTCTAACTCTGTGTTGTTCATACTCTAGGTTCTGAGAGAGTGGTCAGTCTAACTCTGTGTTGTTCATACTCTAGGTTCTGAGAGAGAGGTCAGTCTAACTCGTGTGTTGTTCATACTCTAGGTTCTGAGAGAGTGGTCTGTCTAACTCTGTGTTGTTCATACTCTAGGTTCTGAGAGAGTGGTCAGTCTAACTCTGTGTTGTTCATACTCTAGGTTCTGAGAGAGTGGTCAGTCTAACTCTGTGTTGTTCATACTCTGGGTTCTGAGAGAGTGGTCAGTCTAACTCTGTGTTGTTCATACTCTAGGTTCTGAGAGAGTGGTCAGTCTAACTATGTGTTGTTCATACTCTAGGTTCTGAGAGAGAGGTCAGTCTAACTCTGTTGTTTCTACTGCAGGTATTGGTGGAGTGGAGAGCCTGGTGGTGGTACGTACCAGAACTGTGGGGAAATCTATTACATATCGTCAGGCCAAGGCGTATGGAGGGATTTGGGATGTTCATTTTCACAAGAATGGATCTGTGAGAAATAGGCTTCTCATAGGTACTTTTAATGAACTCTCTACTGTATGTTAATGATGGTCTGTAGACTGGTGTGATTTGATAGAATGGTACTCTGAACTACAGGTAGGAGAGAAACAAATGTTCACATTCAGACAGACACACACGAAGACACTGATCTGAACCTGAGTCTCCCACAGGAATAACCAACTTCTTCATTAGATAAGGAGGTAATTCCCTCTTGGGCCGAGAGCTGACACTGATTATTGAAGTCGCAGGTTGGGCTGCCGCATCACGTGACCAGGAGCAACATGACTGACTACTGTCTGCTGCACAAGCTGACACACAATCATGTATTCAGTGTGTATAAAGTGTGTGTAAATAGGGACATAACATCTGTAATCTAGATGGACAAGACGTCTCTCTGCCTCTTTAGGACAGAGTGACTTTTACAGTGGACATTTTAAAGGTCTACTCCTAAACTTGAAGAAAGAAAAACTGGTGTCAATAAGACATTGTGCCTTTTAAGACAGAGTGAATTTTACAGTGTACATTTTTAAAGGTCTACTCCTAAACTTGAAGAAAGAAAAACTGGTGTAAATAAGACATTGTGCCTTTTAAGACAGAGTGAATGTTACTGTTTACATTTTAACTCATATCTTGTTAACTTCCTGTTTGTGGTGACAACACCAGAATGAAGGGTTGGATCATAACCATCAGTTATCAAAACAGTGTCTAAGGTTTTGTTACTAAATTAACTGGGACTAATCATTGACTACAGTAAGGCGGGTGGTAATGACTGTCAGTGCAATAAACGGTCACGACCCCTGGTGACCTTTTAATACAGGTAGTGGTTAGATTCAACTGTTTTGAAAAGCAGATATTATTTAGCAAGTGAATGTAGTTGTTTAATGGTTGTATTATATTTCAGAGGGGAGAGAATCCCAAATGAAACCCTATCCCCTTTGTATTGCATTCCTTTGGGTGAGTAGTGCACTATAAAGGGAATGGGGTGTCATTTGGGATTCTCTCACAGCCAGAGAGTTAGGCAGAATACAGGGAGGGACAGCTTACGCACGACTCACTGTGGCCCAATGGAGGCCCGTTGAGGCTCTTCAGTGGCCATCCCAAGAGCTCAACAAAATCACAACAAGTAATTACCTGAAAACAAAAGACTCTCTGATCTAACCTGTCAATCAAACCAAACCTGGTTGGGAGTCTACTTTCATATAGCTTCTCTGGCTACTTTCAGTAATTACCTGTCAATCATCCATACCTGAGAGCAACCTGGTTGGGAGGCTACTTTCATATAGCTTCTCTGATCAGTAATTACCTGTCAATCATCCATGCCTGAGAGCAACCTGGTTGGGAGGCTACTTTCATATAGCTTCTCTGATCAGTAATTACCTGTCAATCATCCATGCCTGAGCAACAGGGTTGGGAGGCTACTTTCATATACCTGTCAATCATCCATGCCTCAGGGTTGGGAGGCTACTTTCATATAGCTTTTCTGATCAGTAATTACCTGTCAATCATCCATGCCTGAGAGCAACAGGGTTGGGAGGCTACTTTCATATAGCTTCTCTGATCAGTAATTACCTGTCAATCATCCATGCCTGAGAGCAACAGGGTTGGGATCAATTCCATTTAAAAAAGGACACCACATGGGTACGTTTAACGATTTCTTAGAAAAGATTAGAATGCATAGACTTGGAGGTTGGCAGTGAGCTACCCTGGAGCAGAGCCTGAGTGAAGTGTCATATTAAGTTAATAATATAGAACTGTTCTGTAGAATAGACCACATGTAAGTACAGTGTGAATCCAATTGGCACAATATCTGCTGATGCGATCAACTGATGTCACCACACTCTCAGGTTTCTTTCATGAACTGGCTTCGCTTCATATCCATTCAGTCAATTCAAGAACGTTGTTTCTCATAGACAACTCCAACTTTCCAATTTCAACATTCTCATTACATAGACAAGCTTTGAGGAAAATGTATTTCAGTTTATTCACTGTATTGAAATGGAATTGACCCTAAACCTGGTGCGAAATCACTTTCTAAAGGTCCAGTCCAACAAGAACTTGGCCCTGGCTGTTGCCCCCTAGTGGTAGGATGTGTGATGTGGAAATAGACTTGATTCGTCCCAATCTCTCTCCTCCCGACAAGTTTAAAAACATAGATTGGTTTAGCATACAGCCATGGAACAGGTTTTCCATACCTGCCATTTTCTTTACAATTTTACATTTTATTTCACCTTTATTTAACCAGGAAGGCCAGTTGAGAACAAGTTCAAATTTACAACTGCGACCTGGCCAAGATAAAGCGAAGCAGTGCGACACAAACAACAACAGAGTTACACATGGAATAAATAAACATACAGTCAATAACACAATAGAAAAGTCTATATACAGTGTGCGTAAATGAGGTATCCAAGAAGTGAAGTGAACAAGTGCACACTACAGGAGAAGGGAGATATTGGCACGCAACTTGTGGCATTATCCACCTTTTCTACCTCCATTCCTATCATTACACTGCGTCTCATACTAAATGTTGATTTTTATGTTTATAATTACAAAATGCATTTATGTGATTGAATGTGTCAGAAAATGGTTTGAAAGCATTTTTGTTGTGAAATGTTAACTAAAAAAAGTAGACTCAGCAATATGACGTAGATGCAGAAAGCAAACGCATAGTGGGTCAATTTCAACAACAACTAAGAGCGTTCTTCTCTGCTGTTCTGGTGCCCTGATACCACACTTTAAACAGCGTGATGCGAACCTGTGCACATGCGCAGATACTGTGTGTGACTGCGAAGTGTTGCATCTCGTTCATCTCAACATCTCCGGTGCGGCCCGTGGCATCGTCATTTCGCGGAGTCTACCTGGATGTGTTATATTTTCCTTTGCGCCAAAATGACAGGTGTTGGGTTATCCATGGCTTGAGCAGGGAGGTCTGGATTGGACTTCAGCCATACAGAGGAGTTTGGGAGTGGGTTGATGGCACCAGTGGTGTAAAAAGTACCCTATTATCATACTTGAGTAAAAGTAAAGATACCTTAATAGAAAATGACTCAAATAAAAGTAATCCAGTAAAATACTACTTGAGTAAATAGTAAAAGTAGTTGGTTTTGAATATAGTTAAAGTATCAAAAGTAAATGTATAAATAGTGGGTTGATGGGACATCTCATCTTATGGAGTTGTGTTGGATATCAATTTCAAGTTAAGCAGTTTGTTTTTATTTGTAATTAAACTGTCATATCAGAAAATGTATGTAATCTAGTGCACTAAATATATAATAGAAGTTAGCAGGTGTTATATTAGTGGTGAAGAATACATGTACACCATTGTGTAATGTATTGTAGTGAATGTGGGGACTAGTCCTTCATCCAGCAACTGTCAACCCAACACCTTAGTAGTTACACTAAGAGATACGAAAGGAGATATGAAACCAGTATTCAGTTAGCTAGGTGTTGGTGTTAAGGTCACTACAGTATAAACTCAGTATAGACCAGGTTATGAGGTTGCTAGGTGTTGGGTTAAGGTCACTACAGTATAAAACTCAGCTATAGACCAGGTTATGAGGTTGCTAGGTGTTGGGTTAAGGTCACTACAGTATAAACTCAGTATAGACCAGGTTATGAGGTTGCTAGGTGTTGGGTTAAGGTCACTACAGTATAAACCAGGTTATGGGAACTGTTGTAATTAGTCAAATCCTGTGTCATTGGGACAGAAAAAGTAATGATCTGTAGTCACGTATAATAAATATTGTATTGTTAAAAATGTGTATTGTGTTAATAACGAACACAGTGTGCTGCAATCTGTTTATTTAAACCAGTCTTGCTGTCTGTGGAACATGTCTATGGCTGAACATGGAACAGAACACTAGTGTGATTCAGGAAGGATTCTGGAATGTTAAAGGAAAGATTCCCACATTTTGAATCTTATATCGTATTCGTGTATCTGAGCAATTTTTGCCAGAAAACTGACCTGTTAT
>NW_027038758.1:0-37524 GCF_034236695.1 Oncorhynchus nerka
CCCATATGCTGTAAGACACATACAGCACCTTAGCAGCAGAACCATCTATCAACACTGAGAGTTGTCATCCATTCATTCATTTGTTGGTTGAGAGTGGTACTCACATGGTGGAGTGTAGAGGGGGTGGTTGATGTAGTAGGCTAACCAAGCAGAAAATCCCCAGTAGTACAGGCAGTTCTGAGAGTAGAACAGTATAGTATATAATAGAAAATAATAGAATAATATAGTATAGTATATAATAGCATATAATAGAATAGTATATAATATAATAGTATAGAATAGCATAGAATATAATAGTATATAATCGAATAGCATATAATAGAATAGAATAGTATAGAATAGCATAGAATAGTATATAATAGAATATAATAGAATAGCATATAATAGAATAGAATAGTATATAATAGAATAGTATAGAATAGCATAGAATAGTATATAATAGAATATAATATTATATAATAGAATATCATATAATAGAATAGTATAGAATAGCATAGAATAGTATATAATAGAATAGAATAGTATATACTAGAATAGCATAGAATATAATAGTATATAATAGAATAGCACATACTAGAATAGTATATAATAGAATAGCATAGAATAGAATAGCATAGAATAGAATATAATAGTATAAAATATAATTGTATATAATATAATTGTATATAATATAATAGTATATACTAGAATAGTATAGAATATAATAGTAGAGTATAGAATAGAATAGTATATAATAGAACAGTATAAAATAGAATATCATAGAATAGTATAGAATAGTATATAATAGAATTGTATATAATAGAATAGCATAGAATAGTATAGTATATAATAGAAAATAATAGAATAGTATATAATATAATAGTATAGAATAGTATATAATAGAACAGTATAGTATATAATAGAAAATAATAGTATAGTATATAATAGAATAGTATATATTATAGTATATAATAGAATAGTATAGAATAGTATATATAGCACAGTATATATATAATAACAGTATAGAATAGCACTGTATAGAATAGTATAGTATAGTATAGTATATATTAGTATTTAATATAGAACAATAGGATATAATATAATAGTATAGAATATAATAGTCATATAATAGAACAGTATAGTATGTATAGAAAGTTTAGTGTAGTAGATAATAGTATAGTATATAACAGTATAGTATATCGAATGAATAAATGAGCAGAATAGTATAGTATAGAAGTAGTATAGAATATAATAGTATAGAATAGTATATATAGTATAGAATAGAATATAATAAAATAGTATATACAATAGAATAGAATAGTATAGAATATAACAAAATAGTATAGAATAGAATAGTATAGAATAGTATAATATAGAATAGTATAGAATATAATAGTATAGAATATACATCATATAGAATATAATAGTATAGAATAGAATAGTATAGAATATAATAGCATAGAATAGTATATTTATAGAATAGCATATAGAATATAATAGCATAGAATAGCAATCACATAGAACATAATAGCATAGAATATAATAGTATAGAATAGAATAAAATAGTATAGAATAGTATAGAATATAATATAATAGTATAGAATATAATAGTATAGAATAGAATAGTATAGAATAGTATAGAATAGAATAGTATAGAATAGTATATAATAGCATAGTATATAATATAACAGTATAGAATAGCATTGTATAGAATAGTATAGTATAGTATAGTATATATTAGTATTTAATAGAACAATAGGATATAATATAATAGTATAGAATATAATAGTATATAATAGAACAGTATAGTATGTATAGAAAAGTTTAGTGTAGTAGATAATAGTATAGTATATAACAGTATAGTATATCAATGAATAATGAGTAGAATAGTATAGTATAGAATAGTATAGAATATAATAGTATAGAATAGTATATAATAGTATAGAATAGAATATAATAAAATAGTATATAATAGAATACAATAGTATAGAATATAATAAAAATAGTATAGAATAGAATAGTATAGAATAGTATATTATAGAATAGTATAGAATATAATAGTATAGAATAGCATCATATAGAATATAATAGTATAGAATAGAATAGTATAGAATATAATAGTATAGAATAGTATATTATAGAATAGTATAGAATATAATAGTATAGAATAGCATCATATAGAATATAATAGTATAGAATATAATAGTATAGAATAGAATAAAATAGTATAGAATAGTATAGAATATAATATAATAGTATAGAATATAATAGTATAGAATAGAATAGTATAGAATAGTATAGAATAGCATCATATAGAATATAATAGTATAGTATCCCTCCATCCCATGACATCTCAACACCAGAGGCCAGACATCACATGTTTCGATACAGGGTGGGAAGATCACCACCTAACAACAAAAGCCCAACGCCAGCAGCTATCAATCAGATCATTTAGCCTGACTACGTTTTCATTCAGTTTTAAGAGATGAACATTCACAAGTGTTTAACCAGGTTTATTTAGCCAGGTAAGTCACTGAGAAAAAGGATCTTATAATTAAATTAACCAATTGAACAGCTACACGTAAACACTATTGAATTCCCGAATGTTTTAGGCGCCAGAGTTTGGTGGAACTGACCCTCATGATGGTTTGCAGTGGCAAGGTGTCGTCTGAGAAGCGATGAATGAAGACGGTTTCCAACAGCCTTCTGAAGTAGTGGAAACAGTGACACACACGCCCAGCCTACAGCAGTAGAGAGAAGGGGTAGAGTGGGGGTAGAGAAGTGGGTAGAGTGGGGGTAGAGAAGGGGGTAGAGAAGGGAGTAGAGTGGGGGTAGAGAAGGGGGTAGAGTGGGGAAGAGAAGGGGGTAGAGTGGGGGTAGAGAAGGGGTAGAGTGGGGTAGAGAAGGGGGTAGAGAAGGGGGTAGAGTGGGGGTAGAGAAGGGGGTAGAGAAGGGGTAGAGTGGGGGTAGAGAAGGGGTAGAGTGGGGTAGGAGAAGGGGGAAGAGTGGGGGAAGAGAAGGGGGTAGAGTGGGGGTAGAGAAGGGGGTAGAGTGGGGGCAGAGAAGGGGGTAGAGAAGGGGGTAGAGTGGGGAAGAGAAGGGGTAGAGTGGGGGTAGAGAAGGGGTAGAGAAGGTAGTGGTAGTAGTAAAGAGGACAAGAGTGGGGGTAGAGAAGGGGTAGAGTGGGGGTAGAGAAGGGGGTAGAGAAGGGGTAGAGTGGGGTACAGAAGGTAGTGGTAGTAGTAAAGAGGACAAGAGTGGGGGTAGAGAAGGGGATAGAGTGGGGGTAGAGAAGGAGTAGAGTGGGGGTAGAGAAGGGGTAGAGTGGGGTAGAGAAGGGGGTAGAGTGGGGGAAGAGAAGGGTAGAGTGGCGAGAGAAGGGGTAGAGAAGGTAGTGATAGTAGTAAAGAGGACAAGAGTGGGGGTAGAGAAGGGGGTAGAGTGGTAGAGAAGGGGTAAGAGAAGGTAGTAGTAGTAGTAAAGAGGACAAGAGTGGGGGTAGAGAAGGGGGAAGAGTGGGGGTAGAGAAGGTGTAGAGAGGGTAGAGTGGGGTAGAGAGGGGGTAGAGAAGGGGTAGAGTGGGGGGAAGAGAAGGGGTAGAGAAGGTAGTGGTAGTAGTAAAGAGGACAAGAGTGGGGGTAGAGAAGGGGTAGAGTGGGGGTAGAGAAGGTAGAGAAGGGGGTAGAGTGGGGGTAGAGAAGGTAGTGGTAGTAGTAAAGAGGACAAGAGTGGGGGGTAGAGAAGGGGGAAGAGTGGGGGTAGAGAAGGGGGTAGAGAAGGTAGTGGTAGTAGTAAAAGAGGACAAGAGTGGGGGTAGAGAAGGGGCAGAGTGGGGTAGAGAAGGTAGTGGTAGTAGTAAAGAGGACAAGAGTGGTGGTAGAGAAGGGAAGGTAGAGTAGGGGGTAGAGTGGGGGCAGAGAAGGGGGTAGAGTGGGGGTAGAGTGGGGTAGAGAAGGGGTAGAGTGGGGTGGAGTGGGGTAGAGAAGGGGGTAGAGTGGGAGTAGAGAAGGGGGTAGAGTGGGGTAGAGAGGGTAGAAAGGGGGAAGAGTGGGAGTAGAAGGTGTAGAGAGGGTTATAGGGGAGTAGAAGGGGAGTAGAAGGGGGTAGAAAGGGAGTAGGTGGAGGGGAAGAAGGGGGTAGAAGGTGGTGGTAGTAGTAAAGAGGACAAAGTGGGGAATTAGAGAAAGGGGTAGAGTCAGGAATTAGAGAAGGGAGTAGAAAGGGAGTAGAGTGGGGGTAGAGAAGGTAGTGGTAGTAGTAAAGAGGACAAGAGTGGGGGGTAGAGAAAGGGGGAAGAGTGGGGGTAGAGAAGGTAGTGGTAGTAGTAAAGAGGACAAGAGTGGTGGTAGAGAAGGGGGTAGAGTGGGGGTAGAGAAGGGGATAGAGTGGAAGAGAAAGGGGATAGAGAAGGGGTAGAGTGGGGGTAGAGAAGCTATCATTATTTTGTAGTTGACCTTTTGACCCAAGGTGAATTGACTGACAGCATGTTCTCTTTCACAGCAATGACACAGACATTCTAGACTATTGTAGCAACCTTAACTCAATACCTGAGACCTCGTCAAGAGATTCAGATCTCTTGACATAAAAACTAAGGTGTTGGGTTGATAGTCGCTGGACCCGGGTTCTAGTCCCGGTCGGGGCTACACCCAAATATTACATTGGTGTCAGAAGTGTGAATGCACCTGTGAGGCCATCAGAGAAGTACAGAGAAACTTGAGGACACACTCTCCCAAAGGAAGCCGCTGAACCAGTCGGGGCTACCCTTGGAATTTGCCACCATATACGTGCGTGACCACTGAGCAGGGATTGGAGGTATAGTCATCTTTCTGCTCGTAGACGTTGATGAGATGGAGGAAGAACAAAAGGTAGATGAAGAGAGGTCCGATGCACTGTCAGAAAACACCTGTACAGGAGAAGAGAGGTTATATACACCTGTACAGGAGAAGAGAGGTCAGATACACCTGTACTATACACCTGTACAGGAGAAGAGGTTATATACACCTGTACACAGGAGAAGAGGTCAGATACACCTGTACTATACACCTGTACAGGAGAAGAGAGGTTATATACACCTGTACAGGATAAGAGAGGTCATATACCCCTGTACAGGAGAAGAGAGGTCATATACCCCTGTACAGGAGAAGAGAGGTCATATACACCTGTACAGGAGAAGAGAGGTCATATACACCTGTACAGGAGAAGAGAGGTCATATACACCTGTACAGGAGAAGAGAGGTCATATACCCCTGTACAGGAGAAGAGAGGTCATATACACCTGTACAGGAGAAAAGAGGTCATATACACCTGTACAGGAGAAGAGAGGTCATATACACCTGTACAGGAGAAGAGAGGTCAGATACACCTGTACAGGAGAAAAGAGGTCATATACACCTGTACAGGAGAAGAGAGGTCATATACTCCCTGTACTGGAGAAAAAGGTCATATACACCTGTAAGAGAGGTCATATAGCACCTGTACAGGAGAAAAGAGGTTATATACACCTGTACAGGAGAAGGAAGGTTATATACACCTGTACAGGAGAAGAGACCTGTGCAGGAGAAGAGGTCATATACACCTGTACAGGAGAAGAGAGGTCATATACACCTGTACATGAGAAGAGAGGTCATATACACCTGTACAGGAGAGAGGTCATATACACCTGTACAGGAGAAAAGAGGTCATATACACCTGTACATGGAAGAGAGAGTCAGATACACCTGTACAGGAGAAGAGAGGTCATATACACCTGTACAGGAGAAGAGAGGTCATATACACCTGTACAGGAGAAGAGAGGTCAGATACACCTGTACAGGAGAAGGAAGGTTATATACACCTGTACAGGAGAAGAGAGGTTATATACACCTGTTCAGGAGAAGAGAGGTCATATACACCTGTACAGGAGAAGAGAGATCAGATACACCTGTTCAGGAGAAGAGAGGTCATATACACCTGTAAAGAGAAAAGAGGTCATACACCTGTTCAGGGAAGAGAGGTCATATACACCTGTTCAGGGGAAGAGAGGTCATATACACCTGTTCAGGGGAAAATAGGTCATATACACCTGTTCAGGAAGAGAGGTCATATACACCTGTACAGGGAAGAGAGGTCAGATACACCTGTTCAGGGGAAGAGAGGTCAGATACACCTGTTACAGGAGAAGAGAGGTCAGATACACCTGTTCAGGAAGAGATCAGATACACCTGTACAGGGAGAGGTCAGATACACCTGTACAGGAGAAAGAGGTCGAATACACCTGTTCAGGGGAAGAGAGGTCAGATACACCTGTTCAGGGAAGAGAGGTCAGATACACCTGTTCAGGAGAAGAGGTCAGATACACCTGTTCAGGAGAAGAAGGTCAGATACACCTGTTCAGGGAAGAGAGGTCAGATACACCTGTTCAGGGGAAGAGAGGTCAGATACACCTGTACAGGAGAAGAGAGGTCAGATACACCTGTACAGGGAAGAGAGGTCGAGTACACCTGTACAGGAGAAAGAGGTGGGATACACCTGTACAGGAGAAGAGAGGTCAGATACACCTGTACAGGAGAAGAGAGGTCAGATACACCTGTACAGGAGAAAGAGAGGTCAGATACACCTGTACAGGAGAAGAGAGGTCATACACCTGTACAGGAGAAGAGATCATATACACCTGTTCAGGAGAAGAAGGTTATATACACCTGTACAGGAGAAGAGAGGTTATATACACCTGTTCAGGAGAAGAGAGGTCATATACACCTGTACAGGAGAAGAGAGATCAGATACACCTGTTCAGGAGAAGAGGTCATATACACCTGTAAGAAAATAGGACCTGTTCAGGGGAAGAGAGGTCATATACACCTGTTCAGGGAAGAGAGGTCATATACACCTGTTCAGGGGAAGAGGTCATACACCTGTTCAGGGAAGAGAGGTCAGATACACCTGTTCAGGAGAAGAGATCAGATACACCTGTACAGGGAAAAGATCATACACCTGTACAGGAGAAAGAGAGGTCAGATACACCTGTACAGGAGAAGAGAGGTCAATACACCCAGGGAAGAAGGTTATATATTCAGGGAAAGAGGTCAGATACACCTGTTCAGGAGAAGAGAGGTCAGATACACCTGTTCAGGAGAAAGAGGTCAGATACACCTGTTCAGGAGAAGATTGATACACCTGTTCAGGGGAAGAGAGGTCAGATACACCTGTACAGGAAGAGAGGTCAGATACACCTGTTCAGGAGAAGAGAGGTTATATACACCTGTACAGGAGAAGAGAGGTCAGATACACCTGTACAGGAGAAGAGAGGTCAGATACACCTGTTCAGGGAAGAGATCAGATACACCTGTTCAGGAGAAGAGAGGTCATATACCACACCTGTAAAGGAGAAAATCATATACACCTGTTCAGGGAAGAGGTCATATACACCTGTTCAGGGGAAGAGAGGTCATATACACCTGTTCAGGGGAAGAGAGGTCAGATACACCTGTTCAGGGGAAGAGAGGTCAGATACACTTGTACAGGGGAAGAGAGGTCAGATACACCTGTTCAGGAAGGAGTCAGATACACCTGTACAGGAGAAGATCAGATACACCTGTACAGGGAAGAGGTCAGATACACCTGTTCAGGAGAAGAGAGGTCAGATACACCTGTGGGGAAGAGAGGTCAGATACACCTGTTCAGGAGAAGAGGTCAGATACACCTGTTCAGGGGAAGAGAGGTCAGATACACCTGTTCAGGAGAAGAGAGGTCAGATACACCTGTTCAGGAGAAGAGAGGGTCAGATACACCTGTTCAGGAGAAGAGAGGTCAGATACACCTGTACAGGAGAAGAGGTCAGATACACCTGTACAGGAGGAAGGTTAGACACCTGTACAGGAAGAGAGGGTCAAGATACACCTGTACAGGAGAAGAAGTGATACACCTGTACAGGAGAAGAGAGGTCAGATCCACACCTGTTCAGGAGAAAGAGGTTATATACACCCTGTACAGGAGAAGAGAGGTCAGATACACCTGTTTCAGGAGAAGAGGGAGATACACCTGTTCAGGGGAAGAGAGGTCAGATACACCTGTTCAGGAGAAGAGAGGTTATATACACCTGTTCAGGGAAGAGAGGTCAGATACACCTGTTCAGGAGAAAGAGGTTATATAGGAGAAGAGAGGTCAGATACACCTGTTCAGGAGAAGAGAGGTTATATACACCTGTTCAGGGGAGAAGAGGTCATATACACCTGTTCAGGAGAAGAGAGGTCAGATACACCTGTTCAGGAGAAGAGAGGTCAGATACACCTGTTCAGGAGAAGAGAGGTCAGATACACCTGTTCAGGAGAAGAGAGGTTATATACACCTGTTCAGGAGAAGAGAGGTCAGATACACCTGTTCAGGAGAAGAGAGGTCATATACACCTGTTCAGGAGAAGAGAGGTTATATACACCTGGGAGAAGAGAGGTCAGATACACCTGTTCAGGAGAAGAGAGGTCATATACACCTGTTCAGGAGGAGAAGAGAGGTTAGATACACCTGTTCAGGAGAAGAAGGTTATATACACCTGTTCAGGAGAAGAGAGGTCAGATACACCTGTTCAGGAGAAGAGAGGTCAGATACACCTGTTCAGGTTCAGGAGAAGAGAGGTCAGATACACCTGTACAGGAAGAGAGGTCAGATACACCTGAGGGGAAGAGGTCAGATACACCTGTACAGGGGAAGAGAGGTCAGATACACCTGTACAGGGAAGAGAGGGTCAGATACACCTGTACAGGAGAAGAGAGGTCAGATACACCTGTACAGGAGAAGAGAGGTCAGATACACCTGTTCAGGAGAAGAGAGGTTATATACACCTGTTCAGGGGAAGAGAGGTCAGATACACCTGTTCAGGAGAAGAGAGGTATATACACCTGTTCAGGGGAAGAGAGGGGTCAGATACACCTGTTCAGGAGAAGAGAGGTTATATACACCTGTTCAGGAGAAGAGAGGTTTATACACCTGTTCAGGAGAAGAGAGGTTATATACACCTGTACAGGAGAAGAGAGGTCAGATACACCTGTTCAGGAGAAGAGGTCAGATACACCTGTTCAGGGGAAGAGAGGTCAGATACACCTGTTCAGGAGAAGAGAGGTTATATACACCTGTTCAGGAGAAGAGAGGTCAGATACACCTGTACAGGAGAAGAGAGGTTATATACACCTGTTCAGGAGAAGAGAGGTTATATACACCTGTTCAGGAGAAGAGAGGTCAGATACACCTGTTCAGGAGAAGAGAGGTCATATACACCTGTTCAGGAGAAGAGAGGTTATATACACCTGTTCAGGAGAAGAGAGGTCAGATACACCTGTTCAGGAGAAGAGAGGTTATATACACCTGTTCAGGAGAAGAGAGGTCAGATACACCTGTTCAGGAGAAGAGAGGTCATATACACCTGTTCAGGAGAAGAGAGGTCAAATACACCTGTTCAGGAGAAGAGAGGTTATATACACCTGTTCAGGAGAAGAGAGGTCAGATACACCTGTTCAGGAGAAGAGAGGTCATATACACCTGTACAGGAGAAGAGAGGTCAGATACACCTGTACAGGAGAAGGAAGGTTATATACACCTGTTCAGGAGAAGAGAGGTCAGATACACCTGTTCAGGAGAAGAGAGGTCACTGATAGGCAACATGTCCGCTCACTGTTTGCTGTTCCCAGAAAACAGTACAGTGGGGAACAGCACCTTATATCCCAGAAACATCGTGGTCTCACCATGGTCCACCCCAGCTGCGGTCCCAGGTCATGGAAGAACATTGTTACCGTGGTTCCCACCGGCAGATTCTCCAATACCTCATCATCCTTCAGGGACTCCCCATCTGACAAAATGTAGTGTTGTCATGGTTACAGTTCTGTATAACAAGATGATTTTATTTAGCAGCCGTTTCTGGTCACAGATTAAACCTAGTCCTGGACTAAAAAGTACTTTCAACAGAGAATCTCCATTGGTTCTTGCTTTTCAGTCCAGGACTAGGCTTGGTGTCTCGGGGGAAACGAATCTAACTGTTTATTCAAAGAGATCGACACATAAGGGATAGTGGTGAATCGTGTTGATGTTCTGAATAGACAGGGAAGACATTAGGACATTCAACCCCCAGTCTTTAGCAGTGAAGTCACAAGCTATGCTGGTCGACTACTGCATAGCAATCTAGCTGTGCCAAAGCCCTGAGCCTGGTTTCCCAATAACGATGGAATTGAGGTCAAATGCATCGTTAAACACTAAGGAAAGACGATGCATTTAGCACCCGTTCTCTCAGCGCGATGTTTTGGGGAACTCATGTTACACTTACCTGAGTGTTTTAACGATGCGTCGTTTCTACAACCGACAAAAGATTTAACATGCGTTTCAAAACACCACGCAGAGAGAACGGACGCTAATGCATGGTTGGCACATGTGTCAATACTGATAGGGACGGAAAAAATGGATCGCGGCTCTCGGATCAGCTTTATCCAATCGAATATTACCTACACGTTATATTTAATTCACAAAACTGGATGACGGATCAGCATGTAGAAGACATTGGCAACTTTGTTCTGAAGTTATCGGTCGAGTCACCAGATGGGATAAATCACGTGAGTCTAATGACGAACGACACACTGAGTAGTTGTTTCTATCAGTGGTCTGAGACAGGTGTCAGATTACAAACCGTTTTCAAGTGCAACGTTAACAACTTGATGGTTTGGAAACAGCTCTGAGATTTAACGATACTCCTACGAAGGTTCTAACCACACCAAAGATGAATATATTGACATATATATTTCAAATACATATGTACTAATTTTTAGAATTAAATATATCTAAATACATGTAAGTACTTAAGTATGTCATTTTTTGGTACACCCATCTAGTACCGGTCAGACTTTTGCCTCCAGAACAGCCTTAATTATTCAATCATTGCTCAGTTGGTATCAGGACCTACTTCAAGTGTGCCAGGAAAACATTCCCACACCAGTACACCACCGTCCACCAGCCTGTACCGTTGACACCAGGCAGTATGGACCCCGTGGACATATATGCCTAAAGGGTTATTACGGTGACCGTGTACACGCCACACTGGTGGGCACAAGTCATGATGGTAGTCAAATTCCATGTGACTGTTTATTCACGGTAATTAGGCTTCTCAAGCTCTGATGCTGCTCATGGTTATAAGTAGTCTACCAAACTTGCTAACTGCCTGGTACTCAGCACTCTATTGTCCCCTAATCACACTGACATCAATACAAATGTATATTTTTTAAAAACGAATCAAACACTTCATGAGCTCATGTTCCGTAACATTCTATAGGCTATGCAATTGGGTGAAAACAGTGATGGCCTCTAATAAAAGAAGAGAATCCCATCAGCTATATATAGGCTAGGCCTACTATATTTATTTCTAAATTTTCCTAATATTAAATACATTGCTTCTCTTTACAAGAGGAGTATAGCCTACCTGGCTGGCATGAAAATGATCAAGGCAAAAGCCCATTCGCTAGTTAAGTGCATAGATGACTTTTTTTTTTCCTGCCCCTGTTTCTGGTCAGTAAATAATAATGGTACATTTTAAATCAAAACAAATTTCACATAGATATTATTTAGTAAAGACCAGATTAAAACAATAATATAATAGTAATATACAGTATTATCATTTTTATGTTTTATTTCATGTATTTAACCTTTGTTTAACTAGACAAGTCAGTTAGGAATAAATTCTTATTTACAATGACGGCCTACCAGGTGGGAAAGGGCAGTGCGTCATCTGTGAATCTCGGTGTGCGGGTGGAGTGGGTCTAGGGTTCGGGGGAGGATGGTGCTGATGTGAACCATGACCAGCCTTTCAAAGCACTTCATTACTACCGACTGCAGTGCCACGGGGCAGTAGTCAATAAGGCAGGTTACCTTCGCTTTCTTGGGCACAGGGACTATGGGTGGTCTGCTTGAAACATGTAGGTATTACAGACTCGGACAGGGAGAGGTTGAAATGTCAG
The DNA here is from genome assembly GCF_034236695.1 of Oncorhynchus nerka. Lineage (NCBI taxonomy): Eukaryota > Metazoa > Chordata > Actinopteri > Salmoniformes > Salmonidae > Oncorhynchus > Oncorhynchus nerka. The sequence continues at coordinate 11,943 of NW_027038758.1, forward strand.
TGAGTACAGCGAATCTTTGACATCATTCAGCCCCATTCAGCCCCATTCAGTCCCATTCAGCCCCATTCAGTCCCATTCAGTCCATTCAGCCCCATTCAACCCCCATTTCAGCCCCATTCATCCCCATTCAGCCCCATTCATCCCCATTCAGCCCCATTCATCCCCATTCATTTGTCCCATCTCAGCAATATGGCACACTTCAGTACACATAGTGACAGTGCTGATGTCCTCACGTACAGTATTACTATGGACCCCAGACGGCTCATGAAGCCGGAAGTATAAGAATGTGGTTTTGATGCCTTTGATTTAAACGCATAGACATAAAACACACACACGTGCACTCACACACACACACACACACACACACACACACACACACACACACACACACACACATACACACACACACACACACACACACACACACACACACACACACACACACACACACACACACACACACACACACACCTACCTTCCTGATTTTTAAGATGAAAGGGGTTAATTAAACCTCCCCAGATTGGGGTGGCAGGTAGTCTACTGGCAGGAAGTCTACTGGCAGGTAGTCTACTGGCAGGAAGTCTACTGGCAGGAAGCCCTACTGGCAGGTAGTCATCAAGAGGAAGCCACTTGGCAGGTAGTCAGCAGGTAGCCTACTGGCAGGAAGCCTACTGGCAGGTAGCCTACTGGCAGGAAGCCTACTGGCAGGTAGCCTACTGGCAGGTAGTCTACTGGCAGGTAGCCTACCGGGCAGGTAGCCCACTGGCAGGAAGCCTACTGGCAGGTAGCCCACTGGGCAGGTAGCCTACTGGCAGGTAGCCTACTGGCAGGTAGTCTACTGGCAGGTAGTCTACTGGCAGGTAGAGTCTACTGGCAGGTAGCCTACTGGCAGGAAGCCTGCTGGCGGAGGTAGCCTACTGGCAGGTAGCCTACTGGCAGGTAGTCTACTGGCAGGTAGTCTACTGGCAGGTAGTCTACTGGCAGGTAGCCTACTGGCAGGAAAGCCTACTGGCAGGTAGCCCACTGGCAGGCAGCCTACCGGGCAGGAAGCCTACTGGCAGGTAGCCCTGGCAGGTAGCCTACTGGTTAAGTGTGTTATGGCAGTAACTGAAAGGTTTCTGGTTTGGCTCCTGAACCAACTAGGTGAAAAGTCTGGCAATGTGCTCTTGAACCAGGCAAAACCCTACGCTTTGGTTAAAGCCGTTTGTTACATGATAAAATGTAATCAGGCTTGACTTCCGTGCCCTGTTACTCTATCCGGCCAAAGTTCTGAGAGACCAGGATCAAATAGTACATTTTTTCTTTCAATATCATGTTTGATTTAGCCTGCATGGAGTATCAGATGGCAGGAATGCATGCACACAAACACACATATCTCATATCTCATAGCTACAGTCCTCTCTGTGACCTGTAGTAGCCCAGCTAGTGCTTTGGTACAGAACCTTACAAGACCTATCTGTTATGTCAGAGAAGTTCAGGTCATGCTCTCAGCTGTCCAGACTCTTCGGGTGGTGTCAAACATCATCAGGTTACAGCTATGTCTTCCAGTCCGTCATACGAGGTCATGTGACAAAAAAGAGAATGTGGGCACAGACTAGGCAGAGTCACAAAATTTCATCAGCTGGTGATAACTGTCGCTCTCACGGTAATTGACCGTTAATTAACGTAAAACACATTTAGCTTTGAATGACTTCTACACACAGTCTACAAGCCACTGATGCAGACCTTTGGAACATCTACATTTTAAAATGTCTAATAAATCCATGTAATATAGTCTACACCATCACAATAAATCCATGTAATATAGTCCTACACCATCACAATAAATCCATGTAATATATTCTACACCATCACAATAAACCATGTAATATATTCTACACCATCACAATAAATCCAATAGTCTACTTACACCATCACAATAGTAATATACACCATCACAATAAATCCATGTAATATATTCTACACCATCACAATAAATCCATGTAATATATTCTACACTTAAGCAATAAATCCATGATTTATTTTACAGGTCTATGCCAACATGATATGAAGGAAAATAAGACTATTCTGAAGAACAGAATAGGTCTCTGAGCCAACCTATGTTAGTGGTCCTGATTCAATGCAGCCATGGCTGTGTTTCTACACTAGTTCATTTAGCAGACAGATTTGCTTGAATTCTGTGTAATATTTATAGTATGAAGAATACAATTGAATAAAGCTTAATAGAAATAGATAGATAATATTGATTGCAAAGTTGAGAGAGGTCCCATAAAAGCAAACAACCCGAGGCTTCCATTTAGAACTGTGTAATCTATTTTGTTTTAACACTTTTGGGGATACTAGCATGATTTTCTATACTAAGTAGTTTGATGTTTCACTATTATTCCACAATGAAAAATAACTAACAAAAAAAAATCAAGAAACCCGAGAAGGTGTTCTGAACTTTTAATTGGTACTGATATAAACTGATATAAACAGTATGAGATATTCTATTGAAGTTTTATTGCCATTTGCATAGTGGAGTCTTTATATTTACAGCATATTTTTTAACTTTACGAACCACAAACAACCCCTGATTTACAACGACGGCCTACCAGAATGCAAAAAGGCCTGCAGGTACTGGCTGGGATAAAATCTAAAATAAATAATATATATATATATGTATAAACTCAGCAAAAAAGAACATCCCTTTTTCAGGACCGTGTCTTTCAAAGATAGTTCGTAAAAATCCAAATAATTTAACACAGATCTTCATTGTAAAGGATTAAAACACTGTTTCCTATGCTAGTTCAATGAACCAGAAACAATTAATGCAACCTGTGGAACGCCGTTAAGACACTGTCAGCTTACAGACGGTAGGCAGTGAAGGTCTGGTCTATGAAAACTTTCGGACTAAAAGAGGTCTTTTCTACTGACTCTGAAAAAACACCAAAGAAAGATGCCCAGGGTCCCTGCTCATCTGTGTGAACGTGCCTTAGGCATGCTGCAAGGAGGCATGAGGACTGCAGATGCGCCAGGCAATAAATTGCAAATGTCCTACTGTGAGACGCCTGGAGAGTGCTACAGTGAGGTGACAGACAGCTGACGCCCCTCGCAGTGGCAGACCACGTGTATAAGAACACCTGCATAGGATCGGTAGATCCGAACATCACACCTGCTATGGGACAAGTACAGGATGGCAACAACAACAACTGCCTGAGTTAGACATCACCGGCAACAACGCCGCCTATGGGACAGGACAGGACAAAAAAGTGCTCTTCACTGACGAGTCGCGGAGCGGGATGGATTTGGAGGTGGAGGCCCGTCATGGTCTGGGGGCAGTGTGTCACAGCATCATCAGACTAAGCTTGTTGTCATTGCAGACAATCTCACGCTGTGCATTACAGGGAAGACATCCTCCTCCCTCATGTGGAAAATTCCTTCCTGCAGGCTCATCCTGACATGACCCTCCAGCATGACAATGCCACCACCAATACTGCTCATTCTGTGCGTGATTTCCTGCAAGACAGGAATGTCAGTGTTCTGCCATGGACAGTGAAGAGCCCAGATCTCAATCCCATTGAGCACTTCTGGGACCTGTTGGATGGGAGGGTGAGGGCTAGGGCCATTCCCCCAGAGATGTCCGGGAACCTGCAGGTGCCTTGGTGGAAGAGGTAACATCTCATAGCAAGAACGGGCAAATCTGGTGCAGTCCATGAGGAGGAGATGCACTGCAGTACTTAATGCAGCTGGTGGCCACACCAGATACTGACTGTTACTTTTGATTTTGTCCCCCTTTGTTCAGGGACACATTATTCAATTTATGTTAGTTACATGTCTGGAACTTGTTCAGTTTATGTCTCAGTTGTTGAATCTTGTTATGTTCATACAAATATTTACACATGTTAAGTTTGCTGACAATGTGTAACATTTGTTTTGATTTACAATGGACCATTATCATGCTCCAGGAGCAGGGTAAAAATAACATGTCATCAATGCAATATAATTAGAGAATGAGGACTGTTTTTCCCATGGTTCATTTTCATGCTAGCCAGGTAGGCTATAGTACTTTTGTAAAGAGAAGCAATGTGCTTAATATTAGGACATTTGTGAAATAAATATAGTAGGCCTAGCCTATAGAAAGCTGATGGGATCCCTCTTTTAATAGAGGCCATCACTCTGTTTTCTCATGCATCTTTTATTTATCTGTTATTTTACCAGGTAAGTTGACACATTCTCATTTGCAGCAACGACCTGGGGAATAGTTACAGGGAGAGGGAGGGGGATGAAATGAGCCAATTGTAAACTGGGGATTATTAGTGACCGTGATGGTTTGAGGGTCAGATTGGAAATTTAGCCAGACACGGAGTTAAACACCTACTCTACAATAAGTGCCATGGGATCTTTAATGACCTCAGAGAGTCAGGACACCCGTTTAACGTCCCATCCGAAAGACGCACCTACGAGGGCAGTGCCAATCACTGCCCTGGGGCATTGGGATATTTTTTTAGACCAGAGGAAATAGTGCCTCCTACAGGCCCTCCAACACCACCTCCAGCAGCATCTGGTCTCCCATTCAGGAACTGACCAGGACCAACCCTGCTTAGCTTCAGCGCATGCCAGCAGTGGTATGGTGGGTGGTATTGTTTATTCCCTATATATAATTGTTTATACCCTATATATAATTGTTTATAACCTATATAAAAAGCAACACAAGCTCATTGGCTCGCATGAAGTGTTTGATTATATTTTCCATTACATTTGCAATGATGTCAGAGTGATTAGAGGGACAATAGAGTGCTGAGTACCAGGCAGTTAGCCAGTCTGGGAGGCTACTAATGACCATCAGCAGCATCCGAGCTTGAAGAAGCCTAATTACCTGACTAAACGGTTACGTGGAATTTGACTACCTCATGACTCGTGACCGCCGGTGGCGGTAATACCGTAATACCGGTCACCGTAACAACCATAGGCACCGGCTAGCCGTCCCACAGGAAAACATTCACGTAACGACAAACAAACTGTACACTGTTGACCCGCTGGTTACTTCTAGTGTTGAAATGTGTGATAATGTTGATATTATACAGTTGTAGTTCTAACAATCTTCCTCCTGTCACCCTGTCACTGTGTATATGTCAATGTGTATGTCAGTGACGAGGGCTTAAGGATTCAGAGGAGGACGTATCTGGGTGAAGTGACAAAGCCTGTCTGGCTGGGTACCATTTGGGATCTGTAACCATCACAAATGACTTTAGTCACCTCAGAAACATTATTAGGACATCATCAGGGTTGGGATCAATTCAGTGCTTCAGGAAGTAATGTGAAGTTCCGAATTCCAAATTTGACAGGGCAGAGACCAGGCAGAGACTGGACAGAGACTGACAGAGACAGAGACAGGGCAGAGAGACCAGGCAGAGACTGGACAGAGACTGACAGAGACAGAGACAGGGCAGAGACCAGGCAGAGACAGGACAGAGACTGGACAGAGACAGAGACGGGCAGTGACCAGGCAGAGACAGGACAGAGACCAGGCAGAGACAGGGCAGAGACCAGGCAGAGACAGGACAGAGACTGGACAGAGACAGAGACAGGGCAGAGACCAGGCAGAGACTGGATGGTGAGACTGACAGAGACAGAGACAGGGCAGTGACCAGGCAGAGACAGGACAGAGACCAGGCAGAGACAGGCAGAGACCAGGCAGAGACAGGACAGAGACTGGACAGAGACAGAGACAGGGCAGAGACCAGCAGACCAGGCAGAGAACTGACAGAGACAGAGACAGGGCAGAGACCAGGCAGACTGACAGAGACTGACAGAGAGACAGGGCAGAGACCAGGCAGAGACTGGCACAGAGACTGGACAGAGACAGAGACAGGGCAGTGACCAGGCAGAGACAGGACAGAGACCGGGCAGAGACAGAGACAGGACAGAGACCGGGCAGAGACAGAGACAGGGCAGAGACCAGGCAGAGACAGGACAGAGACGGGCAGAGACCAGGCTGAGACTGGACAGAGACTGGACAGAGACAGAGACAGTGGGCAGAGACCAGGCAGAGACTGGACAGAGACTGGACAGAGACAGAGACAGGGCAGTGACCAGGGGCAGAGACAGGACAGAGACGGGCACCAGGCTGAGACTGGACAGAGACAGGGCAGAGACAGAGACAGGCAGAGACCAGGCAGAGACAGGACAGAGACCAGGCAGAGACAGGACAGAGACGGGGCAGAGACAGAGACAGGGCAGAGACCAGGTAGTAGACAGGACAGAGACCAGGCAGAGACAGGACAGACGGGCAGAGACCAGGCTGAGACTGGACAGAGACTGGACAGAGACAGAGTGAGACAGGGGGCAGAGACCAGGCAGAGACAGGACAGAGACGGGGCAGTGACAGGACAGAGACAGAGACAGGGCAGAGACCAGGTAGAGACTACAGTGACAGAGACAGGGCAGAGACCAGGCAGAGACTGACAGAGACGGGGCAGAGACAGAGACAGGGCAGATTATATAGAGACAGGACAGAGATTAGAGAATTCAGCCAGAATTGGACAGACTAACATTAGATATGAGAGGACAGGCAGAATTTTTGTTAGAGATACATTAGAGATTAAAGGTAGACCAGCAGAGACTGGAGAGACTGGGACAGAGACAGAGACAGGGCAGTGACCAGGCAGAGACAGGACAGAGACGGGGCAGAGACAGGCAGAGACCAGGCAGAGACAGGACAGAGACTGGACAGAGACAGGACAGAGACAGAGACAGGGCAGAGACCAGGCAGAGACTGGACAGAGACTGGACAGAGACAGAGACAGGGCAGAGACCAGGCAGAGACTGGACAGAGACTGGACAGAGACAGAGACAGGGCAGAGACCAGGCAGAGACTGGACAGAGACTGGACAGAGACAGAGACAGGGCAGTGACCAGGCAGAGACAGGACAGAGACCGGGCAGAGACAGAGACAGGGCAGAGACCAGGCAGAGACAGGACAGAGACGGGGCAGAGACCAGGCTGAGACTGGACAGAGACAGGGCAGAGACAGAGACAGGGCAGAGACCAGGCAGAGACAGGACAGAGACGGGGCAGAGACCAGGCAGAGACAGGACAGAGACGGGGCAGAGACCAGGCTGAGACTGGACAGAGACTGGACAGAGACAGAGACAGGGCAGAGACCAGGCAGAGACTGGACAGAGACTGGACAGAGACAGAGACAGGGCAGTGACCAGGCAGAGACAGGACAGAGACGGGGCAGAGACCAGGCTGAGACTGGACAGAGACAGGGCAGAGACAGAGACAGGGCAGAGACCAGGCAGAGACAGGACAGAGACCAGGCAGAGACAGGACAGAGACGGGGCAGAGACAGAGACAGGGCAGAGACCAGGCAGAGACAGGACAGAGACCAGGCAGAGACAGGACAGAGACGGGGCAGAGACCAGGCTGAGACTGGACAGAGACTGGACAGAGACAGAGACTGGGCAGAGACCAGGCAGAGACAGGACAGAGACGGGGCAGAGACAGAGACAGGGCAGAGACCAGGCAGAGACAGGACAGAGACGGGGCAGAGACCAGGCTGAGACTGGACAGAGACTGGACAGAGACAGAGACAGGGCAGAGACCAGGCAGAGACAGGGCAGAGACCAGGCAGAGACAGGGCAGAGACGGGGCAGAGACAGGACAGAGACTGGACAGAGACAGAGACAGGGCAGAGACCAGGCAGAGACTGGACAGAGACAGAGACAGGGCAGAGACCAGGCAGAGACTGGACAGAGACTGGACAGAGACAGAGACAGGGCAGAGACCAGGCAGAGACAGGACAGAGACGGGGCAGAGACCAGGCTGAGACTGGACAGAGACTGGACAGAGACAGAGACAGGGCAGAGACCAGGCAGAGACAGGACAGAGACGGGGCAGAGACCAGGCAGAGACTGGACAGAGACTGGACAGAGACAGGGCAGTGACCAGGCAGAGACAGGACAGAGACGGGGCAGAGACAGGGCAGAGACCAGGCAGAGACAGGACAGAGACTGGACAGAGACAGGACAGAGACAGAGACAGGGCAGAGACCAGGCAGAGACTGGACAGAGACTGGACAGAGACAGAGACAGGGCAGAGACCAGGCAGAGACTGGACAGAGACTGGACAGAGACAGAGACAGGGCAGAGACCAGGCAGAGACTGGACAGAGACTGGACAGAGACAGAGACAGGGCAGTGACCAGGCAGAGACAGGACAGAGACCGGGCAGAGACAGAGACAGGGCAGAGACCAGGCAGAGACAGGACAGAGACGGGGCAGAGACCAGGCTGAGACTGGACAGAGACTGGACAGAGACAGAGACAGGGCAGAGACCAGGCAGAGACAGAGACAGGACAGAGACCAGGCAGAGACAGGACAGAGACGGGGCAGAGACAGAGACTGGACAGAGACAGAGACAGGGCAGAGACCAGGCAGAGACTGGACAGAGACTGGACAGAGACAGAGACAGGGCAGTGACCAGGCAGAGACAGGACAGAGACGGGGCAGAGACAGGGCAGAGACCAGGCAGAGACAGGACAGAGACTGGACAGAGACAGGACAGAGACAGAGACAGGGCAGAGACCAGGCAGAGACTGGACAGAGACTGACTGGACAGAGACAGAGACAGGGCAGAGACCAGGCAGAGACTGGACAGAGACTGGACAGAGACAGAGACAGGGCAGAGACCAGGCAGAGACTGGACAGAGACTGGACAGAGACAGAGACAGGGCAGTGACCAGGCAGAGACAGGACAGAGACCGGGCAGAGACAGAGACAGGGCAGAGACCAGGCAGAGACAGGACAGAGACGGGGCAGAGACAGAGACAGGGCAGAGACCAGGCAGAGACAGGACAGAGACAGGGCAGAGACCAGGCTGAGACTGGACAGAGACTGGACAGAGACAGAGACAGGGCAGAGACCAGGCAGAGACTGGACAGAGACTGGACAGAGACAGAGACAGGGCAGTGACCAGGCAGAGACAGGACAGAGACGGGGCAGAGACCAGGCTGAGACTGGACAGAGACAGGGCAGAGACAGAGACAGGGCAGAGACCAGGCAGAGACAGGACAGAGACCAGGCAGAGACAGGACAGAGACGGGGCAGAGACAGAGACAGGGCAGAGACCAGGCAGAGACAGGACAGAGACCAGGCAGAGACAGGACAGAGACGGGGCAGAGACCAGGCTGAGACTGGACAGAGACTGGACAGAGACAGAGACAGAACAGAGACCAGTGCAGAGACAGGAGACAGACGGACAGACATAGACAGAGACCAGAGCAAGGCTCCGTGACAGAGACGGGGCAGAGACCAGGGCTGAGACTGGACAGAGACTGGACAGAGACAGAGACAGGGCAGAGACCAGGCAGGAGACAGGGCAGAGACAGGTGAGACAGGACAGACAGGGCAGAGACAGGACAGAGACTGGACAGAGACAGAGACAGGGCAGAGTTGAGCAGAGACTGACAGAGACAGAGACAGGCAGAGACCAGGCAGAGACTGGGACAGAGACTGGACAGAGACAGAGACAGGCAGAGACCAGGCAGAGACAGGACAGAGACGGGGCAGAGACCAGGCTGAGACTGGACAGAGACTGGACAGAGACAGACAGGGCAGAGACCAGGCAAGAGACAGGACAGGAGGCAGGCAAGACCAGGCAGACTGGACAGAGACTGACAGAGACAGAGACAGGGCAGTGACCAGGCAGAGACAGGACAGAGACGGGGCAGAGACAGGGCAGAGACCAGGCAGAGACAGGACAGAGACTGGACAGAGACAGGACAGAGACAGAGACAGGGCAGAGACCAGGCAGAGACTGGACAGAGACTGGACAGAGACAGAGACAGGGCAGAGACCAGGCAGAGACTGGACAGAGACTGGACAGAGACAGAGACAGGGCAGTGACCAGGCAGAGACAGGACAGAGACCGGGCAGAGACAGAGACAGGGCAGAGACCAGGCAGAGACAGGACAGAGACGGGGCAGAGACCAGGCTGAGACTGGACAGAGACAGGGCAGAGACAGAGACAGGGCAGAGACCAGGCAGAGACAGGACAGAGACGGGGCAGAGACCAGGCAGAGACAGGACAGAGACAGGGCAGACACCAGGCTGAGACTGGACAGAGACTGGACAGAGACAGAGACAGGGCAGAGACCAGGCAGAGACTGGACAGAGACTGGACAGAGACAGAGACAGGCAGTGACCAGAGCAGAGACAGGAAGATGAGAGACGGAGACAGGCTAAAAGAGACTGGACAGAGACAGGGGCAGAGACAGAGACAGGCAGAGACTGTGCACAGACAGGACAGACCAGGCAGACAGGACAGAGACAGACAGAGACAGAACAGGAGTGAGACGAACAGAACAGGACAAAGACCAGAGCAGAGACAGGACAGAGACGGGGCAGAGACCAGGCTGAGACTGGACAGAGACTGGACAGAGACAGAGACTGGGCAGAACCAGGCAGAGACAGGACAGAGACGGGGCAGAGACAGTGGAGACAGGCAGAGACCAGGCAGAGACAGACAGAGACAGGAGCAGAGACCAGGCTGAGACTGGACAGAGACTGGACAGAGACAGAGACAGGCAGGAGACAGGCAGAGACAGGGCAGAACCAGGCAGAGACAAGGAAAGACAGGGGCAGAGACAGGACAGAAACTGGACAGAGACAGAGACAGGGGCAGAGACCAGGCAGTTAGACTCGACAGAGACAGAGACAGGGCAGAGACCAGGCAGAGATCTGGACAGAGAATCGATTCCAGAGACAGAGATGCGGTTAACCGGCGCGACAGACAGAGACGGGGCAGAGACCAGGCTGAGACTGACAGAGACTGACAGAGACAGAGACAGCAGAGACCAGCACAGGGCAGAGACAGGACAGAGACGGGGCAGAGACCAGGCAGACTGGACAGGACAGAGACGGGGCAGAGACGCACGCTAAGACCCAGCGTTATTAACAGCGCAGAGACGGGGCAGAGACAGGGCAGAGACCAGGCAGAGACAGGTGAGACTGTATCAAGACCGCTATTTTAATTTAGCGCGTTGGGAGACCAGGCAGAGACTGACAGAGACTGCGCGCATATTATATAGACATAGGAAAGACCATACTATTAACTGCGTCGATGACAGAGCAGCAGACAGTTAAGAGACCGACGCAGAGACTGGACAGAGACTTAACAGAGACATATCAGAAAGGTGACCAGGCAGAGACAGGACAAGACGCAGCAGAACCGCGCAGGAAGCATAACAAAGCGACGTAGACGGACAGAGACAGAGATTTGGCTGGAGACTGGACAGAGACTGAGACAGGACAGAGACGGGGCAGAGACCAGGCAGAGACAGGACAGAGACCAGGCAGAGACAGGACAGAGACGGCAGAGACAGAGACTGACAGAGACAGAGACAGGGCAGACTGAAAGAGACTGGCAGAGACTGACAGAGACAGAGACAGGCAGTGGACCAAAGGTGAGACAGGACAGAGACGGGGCAGACAGGGCAGGACCAGGCAGATACAGGATGGCAGACTGACAGAGACAGGACAGAGACAGAGACAGGGCAGAGACCAGCAGACTGACAGACTGACAGAGACATATAAAGACCAGGAAAAGCAGACTTTAGACAGAGACTGGACAGACAGAGACAAAGTGGGGACCAGGCAGAGACTGGACAGAACTGGACAGAGACAGAGACAGAGCAGTGACCAGGCAGAGACAGGACAGAGACCAGGTGAGACAGAGACAGAACGAGACCAGGCAGACAGGACAGAGACGGGGCAGAGACCAAACAGAGACAGGACAGAGACAGAGCAGAGACCAGGCTGAGACTGGACAGAGACTGGACAAGAGACAGAGACAGGGCAGAGACCAGGCAGAACTGGACAGAGACTGGACAGAGACAGAACAGGGCAGTGACCAGGCAGAGACAGGACAGAAACGGGCAGAGACCAGGCTGAGACTGGACAGAGACAGGTGACAGAGACAGGGCAGGAGCAGAACAGAGATAGGACAGAGACCAGGCAGACAGGACAGAGACTGGACAGAGACAGAGACAGGGCAGAGACCAGGCAGAGACTGGACAGAGACTGGACAGAGACAGAACAGGGGCAGTGACCAGGCAGGACAGGACAGAGGCAGAGCAGAGACCAGGCTGAGACTGGACAGAGACAGGGCAGAGACAGAGACAGGGCAGAGACCAGGCAGAGACAGGACAGAGACCAGGCAGAGACAGGACAGAGACGGGGCAGAGACAGAGAGCAGGGCAGAGACCAGGCAGAGACAGGACAGAGACCAGGCAGAGACAGGACAGAGACGGGGCAGAGACCAGGCTGAGACTGGACAGAGACTGGACAGAGACAGAGACTGGGGCAGAGACCAGGCAGAGACAGGACAGAGACGGGGCAGAGACAGAGACAGGGCAGAGACCAGGCAGAGACAGGACAGAGACGGGGCAGAGACCAGGCTGAGACTGGACAGAGACTGGACAGAGACAGAGACAGGGCAGAGACCAGGCAGAGACAGGGCAGAGACCAGGCAGAGACAGGACAGAGATGGGGCAGAGACAGGACAGAGACTGGACAGAGACAGAGACAGGGCAGAGACCAGGCAGAGACTGGACAGAGACAGAGACAGGGCAGAGACCAGGCAGAGAACTGGACAGAGACTGACAGAGACAGAGAGACAGGGCAGAGACCAGGCAGAGACAGACAGACGGGGCAGAGACCAGGCTGAGACTGGACAGAACTGGACAGAGACAGAACAGGCAGAGACCAGCAGAGACAGGACAGAGGCAGGGCAAGACCAGGCAGAGACTGGACAAGACCGACAGAGACAGAGACAGGCAATGACAGCAGAACATGTGACAGAGACGGGCAGAGATGGGGCAAGAGACAGGCAGACAGGACAGAGACTGACAGAGACAGGACAGAATAAGAGACAGGGCAGAGACCCAGGCAGAGACTGACAGAGACTGGACACAGAGACAGAGACAGGGCAGACCAGGCAGAGACTGGACAGAGACTGACAGACAGAGACAGAGGTGAGACAGGCAGAGACTGACAGAGACTGGACAGAGACAGAGACAGAACCCAATTTAGCCAGGCAAGACAGGACAGAGACCGGGCAGAGACAAGACAGGGCAGAGACCAGGCAGAGACAGGACAGAGACAGGGGCAGAGACCAGGCTGAGACTGGACAGAGACTGGACAGAGACAGAGACAGGGCAGAGACCAGGCAGAGACAGAGACAGGACAGAGACCAGGCAGAGACAGGACAGAGGCGGGGCAGAGACAGAGGCTGGACAGAGACAGAGACAGGGCAGAGACCAGGCAGAGACTGGACAGAGACTGGACAGAGACAGAGACAGGGCAGTGACCAGGCAGAGACAGGACAGAGACGGGGCAGAGACAGGGCAGAGACCAGGCAGAGACAGGACAGAGACTGGACAGAGACAGGACAGAGACAGAGACAGGGCAGAGACCAGGCAGAGACTGGACAGAGACTGGACAGAGACAGAGACAGGGCAGAGACCAGGCAGAGACTGGACAGAGACTGGACAGAGACAGAGACAGGGCAGAGACCAGGCAGAGACAGGACAGAGACGGGGCAGAGACCAGGCAGAGACTGGACAGAGACTGGACAGAGACAGAGACAGGGCAGTGACCAGGCAGAGACAGGACAGAGACGGGGCAGAGACAGGGCAGAGACCAGGCAGAGACAGGACAGAGACTGGACAGAGACAGGACAGAGACAGAGACAGGGCAGAGACCAGGCAGAGACTGGACAGAGACTGGACAGAGACAGAGACAGGGCAGAGACCAGGCAGAGACTGGACAGAGACTGGACAGAGACAGAGACAGGGCAGAGACCAGGCAGAGACTGGACAGAGACTGGACAGAGACAGAGACAGGGCAGAGACCAGGCAGAGACAGGGCAGAGACCAGGCAGAGACAGGACAGAGACGGGGCAGAGACAGGACAGAGACTGGACAGAGACAGAGACAGGGCAGAGACCAGGCAGAGACTGGACAGAGACAGAGACAGGGCAGAGACCAGGCAGAGACTGGACAGAGACTGGACAGAGACAGAGACAGGGCAGAGACCAGGCAGAGACAGGACAGAGACGGGGCAGAGACCAGGCTGAGACTGGACAGAGACTGGACAGAGACAGAGACAGGGCAGAGACCAGGCAGAGACAGGACAGAGACGGGGCAGAGACCAGGCAGAGACTGGACAGAGACTGGACAGAGACAGAGACAGGGCAGTGACCAGGCAGAGACAGGACAGAGACGGGGCAGAGACAGGGCAGAGACCAGGCAGAGACAGGACAGAGACTGGACAGAGACAGGACAGAGACAGAGACAGGGCAGAGACCAGGCAGAGACTGGACAGAGACTGGACAGAGACAGAGACAGGGCAGAGACCAGGCAGAGACTGGACAGAGACTGGACAGAGACAGAGACAGGGCAGAGACCAGGCAGAGACTGGACAGAGACTGGACAGAGACAGAGACAGGGCAGTGACCAGGCAGAGACAGGACAGAGACCGGGCAGAGACAGAGACAGGGCAGAGACCAGGCAGAGACAGGACAGAGACGGGGCAGAGACCAGGCTGAGACTGGACAGAGACTGGACAGAGACAGAGACAGGGCAGAGACCAGGCAGAGACAGAGACAGGACAGAGACCAGGCAGAGACAGGACAGAGACGGGGCAGAGACAGAGACTGGACAGAGACAGAGACAGGGCAGAGACCAGGCAGAGACAGGACAGAGACGGGGCAGAGACCAGGCAGAGACTGGACAGAGACTGGACAGAGACAGAGACAGGGCAGAGACCAGGCAGAGACAGGACAGAGACGGGGCAGAGACCAGGCTGAGACTGGACAGGACAGAGACGGGGCAGAGACAGGACAGAGACGGGGCAGAGACCAGGCAGAGACAGGACAGAGACCAGGCAGAGACAGGACAGAGACGGGGCAGAGACCAGGCAGAGACAGGACAGAGACAGAGACCAGGCAGAGACAGGACAGAGACTGGACAGAGACCAGGCTGAGACCAGGCAGAGACAGGACAGAGACTGGACAGAGACAGGGCAGAGACCAGGCAGAGACAGGACAGAGACTGGACAGAGACAGAGACTGGACAGAGACAGGGCAGAGACCAGGCAGAGACAGGACAGAGACTGGACAGAGACAGAGACGGGGCAGAGACCAGGCTGAGACAGGACAGAGACGGGGCAGAGACCAGGCAGAGACAGGACAGAGACCAGGCAGAGACAGGACAGAGACGGGGCAGAGACAAGAGACAGGACAGAGACCAGGCTGAGACTGGACAGAGACAGAGACAGGGCAGAGACCAGGCAGAGACAGGACAGAGACGGGGCAGAGACCAGGCTGAGACTGGACAGAGACTGGACAGAGACAGAGACAGGGCAGAGACCAGGCAGAGACAGGACAGAGACGGGGCAGAGACCAGGCAGGGCCTGGACAGAGACTGGACAGAGACAGAGACAGGGCAGTGACCAGGCAGAGACAGGACAGAGACGGGGCAGAGACAGGGCAGAGACCAGGCTGAGACTGGACAGAGACAGGGCAGAGACAGAGACAGGGCAGAGACCAGGCAGAGACAGGACAGAGACCAGGCAGAGACAGGACAGAGACAGGGCAGAGGACAGAGACAGAGACAGGACAGAGAGACAGGACAGAGACAGGCAGAGACAGGACAGAGACTGGACAGAGACCAGGCAGAGACAGGACAGAGACAGAGGCAGAGACCAGGCAGAGACAGGACAGAACCAGGCAGAGACAGGACAGAGACGAGGCAGAGACCAGGCAGAGACAGGACAAGAGACCAGGCAGAGACAGGACAGAGACGGGGCAGAGACCAGGCTGAGACCAGGCAGAACAGGACAGAGACTGGACAGAGACCAGGCTGAGACCAGGCAGAGACCAGGCAGACCGACAGAGACTGGACAGAGACAGGGCAGAGACCAGGCAGAGACCAGGCAGAGACAGGGCAGAGACCAGGCAGAGACCAGGCAGAGACCAGGCAGAGACCAGGCAGCGACAGGGCAGAGACAGAGACAGGGCAGAGACAGGGCAGAGACCAGGCGGGCAGAGACCAGGCAGAGACCAGGCAGAGACAGGAACTGGACAGAGACTGGACAGAGAGGCTGGACCAGGCAGAGACAGGGGCAGAGACCAGGCAGAGACCAGGCAGAGACAGAGACCCAGAGACTGGACAGGGCAGAGACAGGGCAGAGACCAGGCGAGACCGGGAGAACTGGACAGAGACTGGCAGACTGGACAGAGACCAGGCAGAGACAGAGACTGGACAGAGACAGAGACAGGGCAGAGACAGGCAGGCAGAGACCAGGCAGACTGGACAGAGACAGGGCAGGAGAGACAGAGACTGCGACAGGGCAGAGACAGAGACTGGACAGGGGACAGGGCAGAGACAGGGCAGAGACTGGGCAGAGACCAGGCAGAGACAGGACAGAGGCAGGGGTACTCACAGATCTTATATAATAGACATGATCTCTCAATAGTGGCATTAGGTTCCACCTGACAGAATACACAACTATTACACATAAACAAATTGACATTAAGTATCTACTGTCCCAAACCTCAGTTTCACAAAATTAAAGTGGCTCTATTGAATCCTCATCCGGGAAGTTCAGCTTCACAGCATGAATTAAGCAAGATTAAATAGAGCCCTAAAATCAGTACCGTAGGTTGCCTCATAATACAGAATACAACTGTGAGGACAAAAAGGGAAATGTCTGGTACAGTTACTACCTACTACCTAAACAGGTGAATTACAGAGTTTTTTACAGCCAATGAAATGAAAGGAGGGAAGTTGTTTATATTTTTGTTACTTACCTTGTCCAAGTAGCAAAGCTTCAACTTCTTGGAATCCTGAATCTCCACCTCATAGAAAATATAATTCTATCCTTTTTGGCCTTTCTGCCGTCATACCATGGGCACATCTTGCCTTTATAAACTGGGCTACCACAAAAACTTTTAAATCCATGCTTCTAATGCGTACCTTCCAGGTGTGTGGTTTCAGGCCCTATCTGCCCTGTGGTGTGTGACTGTCGGGCCCTAGTTGCTGTGTGACAAAGAGGGGTTAAGATAACCTCGACATGACTAACCCTGTGGTGTGTGTGTGTGTGTGTGTGTGTGTGTGTGTGTGTGTGTGTGTGTGTGTGTGTGTGTGTGTCTGTGTGCGTGTGTATATGACCTAATAATTATCTCAGTGAGAAATAGGTTTGAGCAACATGAGAGGATGTTAGGGGGATCTGATGTTAGACTACATTGTTCCTGATGCCAGTTATCTGCCCATATCCTGGGCCTTCACCGTCAATTATTTCCATATATGTTAGACCCATGAACACATCTCCAACCCATCTGACTAGTCTAAACATGATATGGCATCTGATAGAACGTCCCTGGCCCCCTTGCTACATTCTGACACGGTGACATCAGGGCCGAGTCACAAAATGGCACCCGATCCCCTAGAAAGTGCACTACTTTTGATGATGACATTTGGGGAGGCAGTTGGAGTAGCATGTCCCTGGCTAACAGCATGGTGCTACTGTAGTAGCATGTCCTAGTTAACAGCATGGTGCTGTTTGTAGTAGCATGTCCTGGTTAATAGCATGAATTGCTACTCCTGGTAGCATGTCCCCTGGCTAACAACATGGTGCTACTCTAGTAGCATGTCCCTGGCTAACAGCATGGTGCTACTGTAGTAGCATGTCCCTGGCTAACAGCATGGTGCTACTGTAGTAGCATGTCCTGGCTAACAGCATGGTGTTACTGTAGTAGCATGTCCCTGGCTAACAGCATGGTGCTACAGTAGTAGCATGTCCCTGGCTAACAACATGGTGCTACAGTAAAAGCATGTCCCTGGCTAACAGCATGGTGTTACTGTAGTAGCATGTCCCTGGCTAACAGCATGGTGCTACTGTGAAAGTAGCATGTCCCTGGCTAACAGCATGGTGCTACAGTAGTAGCATGTCCCTGGCTAACAGCATGGTGCTACAGTAGTAGCATGTCCCTGTCTAACAGCATGGTGTTTACTGTAGTAGCATGTCCCTGGCTAACAGCATGGTGCTACTGTAGTAGCATGTCCCTGGCTAACAGCATGGTTCTACAGTAGTAGTATGTCCCTGGCTAACAGCATGGTTCTACAGTAGTAGCATGTCCCTGGCTAACAGCATGGTGTTACTGTAGTAGCATGTCCCTGGCTAGCAGCATGGTGCTAATCTATAGCATGTCCCTGGCTAACAGCATGGTTCTACAGTAGCATGTCCCTGGCTAACAGCATGGTGTTACTGTAGTAGTTAGCATGGTTCCTGTAGTAGCATGTCCCTGGTTAACAGCATGGTTCTACTGTAGTAGCATGTCCCTGGCTAACAGCATGGTGCTACTCTAGTAGCATGTCCCTGGCTAACAGCATGGTGCTACTGCAGTAGCATGTCCCTGGCTAACAGCATGGTGCTACTGTAGTAGCATGTCCCTGGCTAACAGCATGGTGCTACTGTAGTAGCATGTCCCTGGCTAACATTAACAGTGCTGCACAACAGTAGCATGTCCTGGCTAACAGCATGGTGCTACTGCAGTAGCATGTCCTGGCTAACCTGTGCTAACAGCTAACAGCATGGTGCTACTCTAGTAGCATGTCCCTGGCTAACAGCATGGTGCTACTGTAGAGCATGTCCCTGGCTAACGGCATAGGGGATTTTCAGTTTTGAGGTTTCATTGATAACCATAGTGAAGTCTGAAATGTAACATTACTGGCATACTGAACAGAAGCATCATCTAAATCACAGTAGGCCTACATTCAATCAGATGTACTTGTTGTGCAGTCTGCATTTAAATATACTGAGTGTACAAAACGTTTGCCCTCAGTTCAGCCTCTTCAATTCATCGGGGCATGGACTCGACAAGGTGTTCCATAGGGATGCCGGACATGTTGACTCCAATGCTTCCACACAGTTGTGTCAAGTTGACTGAATGTCCTTTGGGTGGTGGACCATTCTTTAATACACACGGGAAATTGTTTAGTGTGAAAAACCCCAGCAGCACTGCAGTTCTGGACACAAACAGGTGCGCCTGGCACATACTACCCTGTTCAAAGGAACTTTAGTATTTTGCACACATACACAATCCACGTCTCAATTGTCTCAAGGCTTAAAAATCTTTTTAACCCATAAGAGTCTAAGCCCAGTCACAGCTGGGGGGGGGGGGGTGGTTCTACTAAGCTATATGGAATTGTTTTAAGAAGGGCATTCCTAGGATCATTTTTCTATGAACAAACAAATTGAAAAATATATATATACAAAAATGATTTGATAAAAGAATGTATTTTGCCTTATTGCTATTAGCTCACACAAACATATTGAATAACAGATTCACAACATGGAACAGCAGATAGCCGTCCCCCCCAAAGAAAACCTAAAGGAAGTTTGTTCAGAAGTCCTATGTCTGAGAGATATAAGAAAGATCAGGAAACATTTGTTAGCATTTTCTTTCTTCTCATGTATTTAACTCCTTATTTTTGGCACTAAACAGTCTCCATATATATTGTACTTCCTTTCATTTTGTTCAACTGGTACCGGGGGACCTTCAGCATGTGGGGGGGACCTAGAGGACATACAACCGACATGTACTTCTTCGTGGGAGTCTCACCTTTACACAGAGGGGTCTTTAGTGTGACCAAACTGTTTGGACGCTACAGATGTTGGCCGATCGGCTGCAACGACTTCAGATGAGTCCCCCGCTTGTTCGTGAGTCTCATCTTTCCATCGAGGCCAAACCTTTCGGACTTTACAGACTGATTTTCGAGATGCCTCGTGTTCTGACAAACATAGCTCTAGATCTGTCACCTTTCACCACAGAAGCAGAAGTGAGACATAGGCGGATCCGGTGGACTGAGACACATCAAATGCAAAAAAACCCCACATATCTCCAGATTAAACTGACAGATTTTTATGGGGATGTTTTTATTATGCTAATTCGATTTCTATGGGGGTGCTGACATCAACCTTAGGGGTTAACCCATCTCCTCCTCTTCATCTAAATTGATTGAAGTGGATTTAAACAAGTGACATCAATAAGGCATCATAGTTTTCACCTGGATTCACCTGGTCAAGCAGGTGTTCATAATGTTTTGTAAACTCAGTGTATAAGTGAGGTGAAGAGGAAATGTAAGTCAGCAACTCTTCAGTTCACTCCTTAAAAGCCTCTTAATTCATGCACCTTTCCTTTGCGTTCAAATATATCTCTGATTTAAAAGAGTAAAGTGCTTTGAAAAAGTCTAATGAATTACTCTTACCTCAAAGAAAGCAATTCTGCTCAGCGCTCTGTCCTGTCTCCCCTGTCCTCTCAATGATCTTCTCAACAGCTCCTCGATGTCAGAATCTGAAACAAGCCTGGCGTCAGCCTCACGTTCCTCTCCATCTGTGTCTGAACCCGAACAGTCCCTCCAGTCACGCATCTCCTCAAAGTCCCGCAAGAGGTTCTGACACTATAACCATCTAGATACATGGACCCATGCTCTCTCTGCAAGAGGTTCTGGACTGTACAACCTCAAATGGATCCATGCTCTGATAGAGGTGCTATACACAATCACAGCCACCTTGATACTGACTGAGGCACATTTAAATCAGGTGTCCATCAGAAGTCCGAACAGATCAGCTGTTTCCTGACCAGGTCTTTGCCCAAATAGCTCCCTATTCCCTTAATTAATAGTACACTACTTTTGACCAGGGACCATGGGGCCTGTAGGGTACTAGTCTAAAGTAGTGCACTATATGGTGAATAGGGTGCCATTTGTGTGCGTAGATTTCCTCCGGGGACATTATGGAGTCTCATTAGTAAGACATCAATCACATCTATTGATTGGCTCAATTTAAAGTGCTGTACTGTACGTTCACAGTCAACGGCTGTTTAATAATTGACCACTAGAGGGCAACACCAGTACATTGTCTACTTGGTGTTCTCAACTGTAGAGCAAGCCTGTTTTAGAATAGCAGAGAAGAAGAAGCAGTTAAAAAAATATATATATATATGGCAATGTTGTCTTGTCTTTAGTGATTGAATGTAATCCAAAGCTCACCCAAAACACAGTAGGTGTCAGAAATACCATGACTGTACAAAACCTGTATAGGCTGTACAACCAATAGAGAGCTGAGAATAACACATGCTTCTTAGACACTGTCAGTTCTTAGACACATGCTTCACATGCTTCTTAGACACATCTGGCAGTTCAACACTGTTGGACTGCCAGATGGTGAAGCATGACTCATCACTACGGAGAACGAGTTTCCACTGCTCCAGAGTCCAATGGCGGCCATTTTTCCACCACTCCAGCCGACGCTTGTCATTGCGCATGGTGAATCTTAGGCTTGTGTGCGACTGCTCGGGCCATGGAAACCCAATTCATGGAGCCCCTGACGAACTGTTCTTGTGGTGACGTTGCTTCCGGAGGAAGTTTGGAACTCGGTAGGGATGTTTTTTTACCGGCTACAATCTTCAGTCCCGTTCTGTGAGGTTGTGTGGTCTACCACTTCACGGCTGAGGCGTTGTTGCTCCTAGATGTTTCCATTTCACAATAACAGCACTTACAAGTTTACCTGGGCAGAAATGTGACAAACTGACTTGTTGGAAAGGTGGTATCCTATGACGGTACCAGGTTGAAAGTCACTGAGCTCTTCAGTACGAGCCATTCTACCGCCAATGTTTGTCTATGGAGATAGCAACACTGAGTTTTTTATTTATTTAGACTATTTTCT
This sequence comes from Oncorhynchus nerka, assembly GCF_034236695.1. Classification (NCBI taxonomy): domain Eukaryota; kingdom Metazoa; phylum Chordata; class Actinopteri; order Salmoniformes; family Salmonidae; genus Oncorhynchus; species Oncorhynchus nerka. The sequence goes on from NW_027038758.1 coordinate 33,718, forward strand.
ACATTGTAGAATAATAGTGAAGACATCAAAACTATGAAATAACACACTTGGAATTATGTAGTAACCAAGAAATTGTTAATGAACTTGTGCTCAACTAGCCTACCTGGTTAAATAAAGGTGAAATAAAAAATAAAAAAATAAAAAAATATTTTATATTTGAGGTTCTTCAAAGTAGCCACCATTTGCCTTGATGACAGCTTTGCACACGCTTCGCATTCTCTCAACCAGCTTCACCTGGAATGCTTTTCCAACAGTCTTGAAGGAGTTCCCACATATGCTGAGTACTTGTTGGCTGCTTTTCCTTCACTCTGTGGTCTAACTTATCAAAACCATCTCAATTGGGTTGAGGTCGGGTGATTGTGGAGGCCAGGTCATCTGATGCAGCACTCCATCATTCTCCTTCTTGGTCAAATAGCCCTTACACAGCCTGGAGGTGTGTTGGGTCATTATCCTGTTGAAAAACAAATTATAGTCCCACTATGTGCAAACCAGGTGGCCACGGCAGTTGGAACCAAAAATCTCAAATTTGGACTCATCAGACCAAAGGACAGATTTCCACCGGTCTAATGTCCATTGCTCAAATTTCTCAGCCCAAGCAAGTCTCTTCTTATTATTGGTGTCCTTTAGTAGTGGTTTCTTTGCAGCAATTCAACCATAAGGGCTGAAATCTGAGGTGCAGTTAACTCACTGGTATGAAGAGATTCGGGAGACAGGCGCAGGAATGCGTAATAGTTTTTTATTATACCCCGAATTTACGGCGTGCCCAGGGACGAAGACCAAACAAACACGTAACAAAAACACAGGGTTGAAACCCAAACAATAGAGCGAATAAATAACACACGATGATTAAGCTTCTTTGGGATCGGTGTCCCTTCCACAGGACGGTTGAGCTCACGGAGGCTAATGCAATTAGCATGAGGTTGTAAGTAACAAGAACATTTCCCAGGACATAGACATATCTGATATTGGCAGAAAGCTTAAATTCTTGTTGATCTAATTGCACTGTCCAATTTACAGTAGCTATTACAGTGAAATAATGCCATGCTATTGTTTGAGGAGAGTGCACAATTTTGAACATGAAAGTTATTAATAAACAAATTAGGCACATTTGGGCAGTCTTGATACAAAATTTGGAACAGAAATACAATGATTCATTGGATCAGTCTAAAATGTTGCACATACACTGATACCATCTACTGGTCAAAATTGAAATTGCACCTGGGCTGGAAAAATACATTATGGACTTTCTCTTGCATATCAAAGATGATGGTACAAAAAAATTACAAAAGAACGGTTGTTTTTTCTTTGTATTATATTTTACCAGATCTAATGTGTTACATTCTCCTACATTCCTTTCACATTTCCATAAACTTCAAAGTGTTTCCTTTCAAATGGTGCCAAGAATATGCATATCCTTGCTTCAGGTCCTGAGCTACAGGCAGTTAGATTTGGGAATGTCATTTCCAATCCAGGTGGGACGCCGGTGCCCCTGGGGGGGGGGTACTGTCACGTCTGCCCCCCTTCTCCCCCCTGCGCCAGGCTGCCCAGCACTATGTACTCCTGCCACCATCATTACGCACACCTGTTTCCCTCGTCACGCGCATTAGCGCTTCATTGGACTGGACTCAATCACCTGCTTTCATTACCTTCCCTATACAGTGCCTTGCGAAAGTATTCGGCCGCTTGAACTTTGCGACCTTTTGCCACATTTCAGGCTTCAAACAAAGATATAAAACTGTATTTTTTAGAGAATCAAATAACAAGTGAAACACAATCATGAAGTGGAACGACATTTGCTGGATATTTCAAACTTTTTTAACAAATTAAAACTGGAAAAATTGGGCGGCAAAATTATTCAGCCCCCTGGGTTAATACTTTGTAGCGCCACCTTTGCTGCGATTACAGCTGTAAGCTCGCTTGGGGTATGTCTCTTATCAGTTTTGCACATCGAGAGACTGACATTTTTCCCATTCCTCCTCGAGCTCAGTGAGGTTGGGATGGAGAGCATTTGTGAACAGCAGTTTTCAGTTCTTTCCACAGATTCTCGATTGGATTCAGGTCTGACTTTGACTTGGCCATTCTAACACCTGATGGTTATTTTTGAACCATTCCATTGTAGATTTGTTTATGTTTTGGATCATTGTCTTGTTGGAAGACAAATCTCCGTCCCAGTCTCAGGTCTTTAGCAGACTCCATCAGGTTTTCTTCCAGAATGGTCCTGTATTTGGCTCCATCCATCTTCCCATCATCAATTTTAACCATCTCTCCCTGTCCCTGCTGAAGAAAAGCATGCCCAAACCATGATGCTGCCACCACCATAGTTTTTGACAGGGGATGGTGTGTTCAGAGACATGAGCCAGGTTGCTTTTACGCTCAAAACACAATGGCTGAAGACGTTACAAAAAGTTCAATTTTGGTTTCATCTGACCAGAGCACCTTCTTCCACATGTTTGGTGTGTCTCCCAGGTGGCTTGTGGCAACTTTAACAACAATTTTTAGGGGATAACTTAAGAAATGGCTTTTTCTGCCACTTTTCCATAGCGCTGATTTGTGCACATAATGCATTGATTGTTGTCCTAAGTGACAGTCTCCCACCTCAGCTGGATCTCAAGTTCAACCAGAGTGACTACGGCCTCTGGCTGTATCTCTGATCAGTCTTCCTTTGTATGAGCTGAAAGTTTAGAGGGACGCTCTGGTCTTGTGATTTGCAGGGTCTGATACTCCTTCCATTTCAATATTATAGCTTGCACAGTGCTCCTTGGGATGTTTAAAGCTTGGGAAATCTTTTTGTATCCAAATCCGGTTTTAAACTTCTTCACAACAGTATCTCTGACCTGCCTGGTGTGTTCCTTGTTCTTCATGATGCTCTCTGCGCTTTTAACGGACCTCTGAGACTATCACAGTGCAGGTGCATTTATACGGAGACTTGATTACACACAGGTGGATTGTATTTATCATCATTAGTCATTTAGATCAACATTGGATAATTCAGAGATCTTCACTGAACTTCTGGAGAGAGTTTGCTGCACTGAAAGTAAAGGGGCTGAATAATTTTGCACGCCCAATTTTTCAGTTTTTGATTTGTTAAAAACGTTTGAAATATCCAATAAATGTCGTTCCACTTCATGATTGTGTCCCACTTGTTGTTGATTCTTCACAAAAAATACAGTTTTATATCTTTATGTTTGAAGCCTGAAATGTGGCAAAAGGTCGCAAAGTTCAAGGGGCCGAATACTTTCGCAAGGCACTGTATCTGTCTGTTCCCGAGGTTGTTCCCGGCTTCAGCATTATTGTCGCCATGTCGTTTTGTTCCTCCTGTTCTGACACTGTCCCTGTTCAGTCACTTTGTCCGTTCATTAAAATGTTCAACTACCTGCTTCTCATCTCCAGCGTCGGTTCCTACGTCACCTGGTTGTCCAGGTCTTAATTGAAAGGACACAGACACTAGGCCCTCCGTGGAATGAGTTTTACAGTAGGTATGGGATTCTTTCCTGTTCATGCATTCTCATTTCGACACCCAACCCAACACCACCGGTGTGCGTGGCCAAAGAGCTCTATGTTCATGTCATCTCAACAAATGAGTTTTCTAAAAACAGCATTGGCACTTGGATAGGAGCCGGGTGCTTTGGTCAGATGGCATGGACATATAGCTCTGTGGCCATCTCAGGTCACATTCTATTGGATTACAGTACCAACCCGCTGTACAGTATTTCACAACAGTAATAATGATGCGCATCACAATGGGAGAGAGTGAGATGGTTGCTGACAGAGAGTCCACAGACAGAGTTATAGATGCTATCAGGATAA
>NW_027038759.1:0-37527 GCF_034236695.1 Oncorhynchus nerka
TAGGCTACCTGCCTCTAACCACTAGGCTACCTGCCTCTAACCATTAGGCTACCTGCCTCTACCCATTAGGCTACCTGCCTCTAACCACTAGGCTACCTGCCTCTACCCATTAGGCTACCTGCCTCTACCCATTATGCTACCTGCCTCTACCCATAAGGCTACCTGCCTCTATCCATTAGGCTACCTGCCTCTATCCATTAGGCTACCTGCCTCTACCCATTAGGCTACCTGCCTCTACCCATTAGGCTACCTGCCTCTAACCAATAGGCTACCTGTCTCTACCCATTAGGTTACCTGCCTCTACCCATTAGGCTACCTGTCTCTACCCATTAGGCTACATGCCTCTAACCACTAGGCTACCTGCCTCTAACCATTAGGCTACCTGCCTCTGCCCATTAGGGCTACCCATTAGGCTACCTGCCTCTACCCATTAGGCTACCTGCCTCTACCCATTAGGCTACCTGCCTCTACCCATTAGGCTACCTGCCTCTAACCACTAGGCTACCTGCCTCTAACCATTGGGCTACCTGCCTCTACCCCATTAGGCTACCTGCCTCTAACCACTAGGCTACCTGCCTCTACCCATTGGGCTACCTGCCTCTACCCATTAGGGCTACCTGCCTCTAACCACTAGGCTACCTGCTCTACCCATTGGGCTACCTGCCTCTACCCATTAGGCTACCCGCCTCTAACCACTAGGCTACCTGCCCTCTAACCACTAGGCTACCTGCATCTCTAACCTGCCTCTAGGCTACCTGCCTCTACCCATAAGGCTACCTGCCTCCTAACCATTAGCCTACCTATCTACCTATTGGGTTCTTACCCCTACCTCTACCTCTACCGGGGCTACCTGCCTCTACCTATTAGGGCTACCTCTACCATTAGGTTACCTGCCCCTACCCATTAGGCTACCTGCCTCTAACCAATAGGCTACCTGCCTCTACCCATTAGGCTACCGCAAATACCTTACCCACTAGGCTACCTGCCTCTCTAACCGTTGGAAGCTACCTGCCTCTACTGCAAGGCTACCATCTAACCATTGGGCTACCTGCCTCTACCCATTAGGCTGTGGGCTGCCTGCCTCTACCCATTAGGCTGCTCTACCCGTGGGTTTTCACACTTAACCACTGTTACCTGCCTCCTGTGCCCACTGGTCTACCTGCCTCTACCATTAGGCTACCTGCCTCTAACCACTAGGCTACCTCTACCATTGGGCTACTGCCTCTACCCATAAGGCTACCTGCCTCTAACCAGTAGGCTACCTGCCTCTACCCATTAGGCTACCCATTAGGCTACCTGCTCTACCCATTAGGCCAGCTGCCTCTACCCATTAGGTTACCTGCCTCACCAGGCTACCTGCCTCTAACCAGGGCTACCTGCCTCTAACCACTAGTCTACCTGCCTCTGCCCATTAGTCTACCTGCCTCTAACCACTAGGCTACCTGCCTCTACCCATTAGGCTACCTGCCTCTACCCATTATGCTACCTGCCTCTACCCATAAGGCTACCTGCCACTCCTCCATTAGGCTTGCCTCTACCCATTAGGATACCTGCCTCTACCCATTGGGCTACCTGCCTCTACCCATTAGGCTACCTGGGCTCTAACCAATAGGCTACCTGTCTCTACCCATTAGGTTAATGCTCTACCCATTAGGCTACCTGTTCCTACCCATTAGGCTACTGCCTCTAACCACTAGGCTACCTGCCACCCCATTAACCATTAGGCTACCTGCCTCTGCCCATTAGGGCTACCCATTAGGCTACCTGCCTCTACCCATTAGGCTACCTGCCACTCTACCCAGGCTACCTGCCTCTACCCATTAGGCTACCTGCCTCTAACCACTAGGCTACCTGCCTCTACCCATTAGGCTACCTGCCTCTAACCACTAGGGCTACCTGCCTCTGCCCATTAGGCCTCTACCCATTAGGCTACCTGCCTCTAACCACATTAGGCTACCTGCCTCCTACCCACAGGGCTACCTGCCTCTACCCATTGGGCTACCTGCCTCTACCCATTAGGCTACCTGCCTCTAACCACTAGGCTACCTGCCTCTAACCACTAGGCTACCTGCCTCTAACCATTAGGCTACCTTGCAGCTCTACCCATAAGGCTACCTGCCTCTACCCATTAGGGCTGCCTCTACCCATTGGGCTACCCATTAGGCTACCTGCCTCTAACCACTAGGCTACCTGCCCTCTACCCATTAGGCTACCTGCCTCTAACCACTAGGCTACCTGCCTCTACCCATTGCCTCTACCATTGCTACCTGCCTCTACCCATTAGGCTACCTGCCTCTAACCACTACCTATTGGGCTACCTGCCTCTACCCTGATTTCCTGCCCCTAACCAGGCTACCTGCCTCTAACCACTAGGCTACCTGCCTCTCTACCCATAAGGCTACCTGCCTCTAACCATTAGCCTACCTACCCATTAGGCTACCTATTAGGCTACCTGCCTCTACCCATTAGGTTACCTGCCTCTACCCATTAGGCTACCTGCCTCTAACTCAATAGGCTACCTGCCTCTACCCATTAGGCTACCTGTCTACCTGCCTCTACCCACTAGGCTACCTGCCTCTAACCTAGGGCTACCTGCCTCTCTAACCATAAGGCTACCTGCCTCTAACCATTAGGCTACCTGCCTCCTACCCATTAGGCTACCCATTGGGCTACCTGCCTCTACCCATTAGGGCTGCCTCTGGCCACTGGGCTGCCTCTACCCATTGGGCTGCAATAAAACACAGACGCACCTCTCTCTGCTCTGACTACCTGCCTCTAACCACTAGGCTACCTGCCTCTAACAGGCTACCTGCCTCTACCCATGGGCACCTGCCTCCCAACCATTCAGCTCTCTGCCTCCTGCCTGGCTGAGCTGCCTGCACTCTGCCATTCGAGGCCACCTGCACTCTAACCACTAGGCTACCTGCCTCTACCCATTAGGCTACCTGCCTCTAACCACTAGGCTACCTGCCTCTACCCATTGGGCTACCTGCCTCTACCCATTAGGCTACCTGCCTCTAACCACTAGGCTACCTGCCTCTACCCATTAGGCTACCTGCCTCTACCCATTAGGCTACCTGCCTCTAACCACTAGGCTACCTGCCTCTAACCACTAGGCTACCTGCCTCTAACCATTAGGCTACCTGCCTCTACCCATAAGGCTACCTGCCTCTAACCATTAGCCTACCTGCCTCTACCTATTAGGCTACCTGCCTCTACCCATTAGGTTACCTGCCCCTACCCATTAGGCTACCTGCCTCTACCCATTAGGCTACCTGCCTCTACCCATTAGGCTACCTGCCTCTAACCATTAGGCTACCTGCCTCTACCCATTAGGCTACCCATTAGGCTACCTGCCTCTACCCATTAGGCTACCTGCCTCTACCCATTAGGTTACCTGCCTCTACCCAGTAGGCTACCTGCCTCTAACCACTAGGCTACCTGCCTCTAACCACTAGTCTACCTGCCTCTGCCCATTAGTCTACCTGCCTCTAACCACTAGGCTACCTGCCTCTACCCATTAGGCTACCTGCCTCTACCCATTATGCTACCTGCCTCTACCCATAAGGCTACCTGCCTCTATCCATTAGGCTACCTGCCTCTACCCATTAGGATACCTGCCTCTACCCATTAGGCTACCTGCCTCTACCCATTAGGCTACCTGCCTCTAACCAATAGGCTACCTGTCTCTACCCATTAGGTTACCTGCCTCTACCCATTAGGCTACCTGTCTCTACCCATTAGGCTACATGCCTCTAACCACTAGGCTACCTGCCTCTAACCATTAGGCTACCTGCCTCTGCCCATTAGGCTACCCATTAGGCTACCTGCCTCTACCCATTAGGCTACCTGCCTCTACCCATTAGGCTACCTGCCTCTACCCATTAGGCTACCTGCCTCTAACCACTAGGCTACCTGCCTCTACCATTCTCTGCCTCTAACCACTAGGCTACCTGCCTCTACCCATTGGGCTACCTGCCTCTACCACATTAGGCTACTGCCTCTAACCACTGGGCTACCTGCCTCCTGGCTGGGCTACCTCCACCCATTGGGCTCACACCTGCCTCCTTGCTGGGCTGCACTCTAGCCACTGGGCTACCTGCCCTAACCATTGAGCTGCTGCACTCTACCCATAAGGCTGCCTCTAACCATTAGCCTACCTGCCTACTACCTATTAGGCTACGTGGGTTTACTGCCCCCTACCCATTAGGGTTATACCTGCCTCTACCCATTAGGGCTACCTGCCCCTACCCATTAGGGCTACCTGCCTCTAACCAATAGGCGGCTACCTGCCCTACCCATTAGGCTACCTGTCCCTATACCCACTAGGCTACCTGCCTCTAACCGTTAGGCTACCTGCTCTACCCATAGGCTACCTGCCTCTAACCATTAGGCTACCTGCCTCTACCATTAGGGCTACCATTAGGCTACCTGCCTCTACCCATTAGGCTACCTGTCTCTACCCATTAGGTTACCTGCCTCTAACCACTAGGCTACCTGCCTCTAACCACTAGTCTACCTGCCTCTACCCATTAGGCTACGTGCCTCTAACCACTAGGCTACCTGCCTCTAACCATTAGCTACCTGCTACCATTAGGCTGCCTCTACCCATAAGGCTCTGCCTCTACCCATTAGGCTACCTGCTCTACCCATAAAGTTACCTGCCTCTATCCATTAGGCTACCTGCCTCTACCCATTAGGCTACCTGCCTCTACCCATAAGGCTACCTGCCTCTACCCATTAGGCTACCTGCTACCTGTCTCTACCCATTAGATACCTGCCTCTACCCATTAGGCTACCTGTCTCTACCCATTAGGCCTCTACCCTGCCTGCCTCTACCCATTAGGCTACCTGCCTCTAACCATTAGGCTACCTGCTGCCTCTAACCACTAGGCTACCTGCCTCTACCCATTAGGCTACCTGCCTCCTAACCACTAGGCTACCTGCCTCTACCCATTAGGCTACTGCCTCTACCCATTAGGCTACCTGCCTCCCAACCCAGGCTACCTGCCTCTAACCACTAGGCTACCTGCCTCTAACCATTAGGTTACCTGCCTCTACCCATAAGGCTACCTGCCTCTAACCAAGCCTACCTGCCTCTACCTATTAGGGCTACCTGCCTCTACCCATTAGGTTACCTGCCCCTACCCATTAGGCTACCTGCCTATAACCACAGGGCTACCTGTCTCTAACCATTAGGCTACCTGCCTCTACCCATAAAGGCTACCTGCCTCTATCCATTGTTCCTCTACCATTAGGCTACCTGCCTCTACCCATTAGGCTACCTGCCTCTACCCATTAGGCTACCTGCCTCTAACCATTAGGCTACCTGTCTCTACCCATTAGGTTATCTGCCTCTACCCATTAGGCTACCTGCCTCTAACCATTAGGCTACCTGTCTCTACCCATTAGGCTACCTGCCTCTACCCATTAGGCTACCTGCCTCTACCCATTAGGCTACCTGCCTCTACCCATTAGGCTACCTGCCTCTAACCACTAGGCTACCTGCCTCTACCCATTAGGCTACCTGCCTCTACCCATTAGGCTACCTGCCTCTACCCATTAGGCTACCTGCCTCTAACCACTAGGCTACCTGCCTCTAACCACTAGGCTACCTGCCTCTACCCATTAGGCTACCTGCCTCTACCCATTAGGCTACCTGCCTCTACCCATTAGGCTACCTGCCTCTACCCATTAGGCTACCTGCCTCTACCCATTAGGCTACCTGCCTCTACCCATTAGGCTACCTGCCCCTACCCATTAGGCTACCTGCCTCTACCCATTAGGCTACCTGCCTCTACCCATTAGGCTACCTGCCTCTAACCACTAGGCTACCTGCCTCTACCCATTAGGCTACCTGCCTCTACCCATTAGGCTACCTGCCTCTACCCATTAGGCTACCTGCCTCTAACCACTAGGCTACCTGCCCTCTAACCATTAGGCTACCTGCCTCTACCCATAAGGCTACCTGCCTCTAACCATTAGGCTACCTGCCTCTACCCATTAGGCTACCTGCCTCTACCCATTAGGCTACCTGCCCTACCCATTAGGCTACCTGCCTCTACCCATTAGGCTACCTGCCTCTACCCATTAGGCTACCTGCCTCTAACCACTAGGCTACCTGCCTCTAACCACTAGCCTCTACCCATTAGGCTACCTGCCTCTAACCACTAGGCTACCTGCCTCTACCCATTAGGCTACCTGCCTCTACCCATAAGGCTACCTGCCTCTAACCATTAGGCTACCTGCCTCTACCCATTAGGCTACCTGTCCTCTACCCATTAGGCTACCTGCCTCTACCCATTAGGTTACCTGCCTCTACCCATTAGGCTACCTGCCTCTAACCACTAGGCTACCTGCCTCTAACCACTAGTCTACCTGCCTCTGCCCATTAGTCTACCTGCCTCTAACCACTAGGCTACCTGCCTCTACCCATTAGGCTACCTGCCTCTACCCATTAGGCTACCTGCCTCTAACCCATAAGGCTACCTGCTCTCTAACTCTCCATTAGGTTACCTGCCTCTACCCATTAGGCTACCTGTCTCTACCCATTAGGCTACCTGCCTCTAACCACTAGGCTACCTGTCTCTACCCATTAGGCTACCTGCCTCTACCCATTAGGCTACCTGCCTCTACCCATTAGGCTACCTGCCTCTAACCACTAGGCTACCTGCCTCTAACCATTAGGCTACCTGCCTCTACCCATTAGGCTACCTGCCTCTACCCATTAGGCTACCTGCCTCTACCCATTAGGCTACCTGCCTCTAACCACTAGGCTACCTGCCTCTACCCATTAGGCTACCTGCCTCTAACCACTAGGCTACCTGCCTCTACCCATTGGGCTACCTGCCTCTACCCATTAGGCTACCTGCCTCTAACCACTAGGCTACCTGCCTCTACCCATTAGGCTACCTGCCTCTACCCATTAGGCTACCTGCCTCTAACCACTAGGCTACCTGCCTCTAACCACTAGGCTACCTGCCTCTAACCATTAGGCTACCTGCCTCTACCCATAAGGCTACCTGCCTCTAACCATTAGGCTACCTGCCTCTACCCATTAGGCTACCTGCCTCTACCCATTAGGTTACCTGCCTCTACCCATTAGGCTACCTGCCTCTACCCATTAGGCTACCTGCCTCTACCCATTAGGCTACCTGCCTCTACCCATTAGGTTACCTGCCCCTACCCATTAGGCTACCTGCCTCTAACCAATAGGCTACCTGCCTCTACCCATTAGGCTACCTGTCTATACCCACTAGGCTACCTGCCTCTAACCGTTAGGCTACCTGCCTCTACCCATAAGGCTACCTGCCTCTAACCATTAGGCTACCTGCCTCTACCCATTAGGCTACCCATTAGGCTACCTGCCTCTACCCATTAGGCTACCTGCCTCTACCCATTAGGTTACCTGCCTCTAACCACTAGGCTACCTGCCTCTAACCACTAGTCTACCTGCCTCTACCCATTAGGCTACGTGCCTCTAACCACTAGGCTACCTGCCTCTAACCATTAGGCTACCTGCCTCTACCCATAAGGCTACCTGCCTCTAACCATTAGGCTACCTGCCTCTACCCATTAGGCTACCCATTAGGCTACCTGCCTCTACCCATTAGGCTACCTGCCTCTACCCATTAGGTTACCTGCCTCTACCCATTAGGCTACCTGCCTCTACCCATTAGGCTACCTGCCTCTACCCATAAGGCTACCTGCCTCTATCCATTAGGCTACCTGCCTCTACCCATTAGGATACCTGCCTCTACCCATTAGGCTACCTGCCTCTACCCATTAGGCTACCTGCCTCTAACCAATAGGCTACCTGTCTCTACCCATTAGGTTACCTGCCTCTACCCATTAGGCTACCTGTCTCTACCCATTAGGCTACCTGCCTCTAACCACTAGGCTACCTGCCTCTACCCATTAGGCTACCTGCCTCTACCCATTAGGCTACCTGCCTCTACCCATTAGGCTATGCAACCACTAGGCTACCTGCCTCTACCCATTAGGCTACCTGCCTCTAACCACTAGGCTACCTGCCTCTACCCATTAGGCTACCTGCCTCTACCCATTAGGCTACCTGCCTCTAACCACTAGGCTACCTGCCTCTAACCACTAGGCTACCTGCCTCTAACCATTAGGCTACCTGCCTCTACCCATAAGGCTACCTGCCTCTAACCATTAGGCTACCTGCCTCTACCTATTAGGCTACCTGCCTCTACCCATTAGGTTACCTGCCCCTACCCATTAGGCTACCTGCCTATAACCATTAGGCTACCTGTCTCTAACCATTAGGCTACCTGCCTCTACCCATAAGGCTACCTGCCTCTATCCATTAGGCTACCTGCCTCTACCCATTAGGCTACCTGCCTCTACCCATTAGGCTACCTGCCTCTACCCATTAGGCTACCTGCCTCTAACCATTAGGCTACCTGTCTCTACCCATTAGGTTATCTGCCTCTACCCATTAGGCTACCTGCCTCTACCCATTAGGCTACCTGCCTCTACCCATTAGGCTACCTGCCTCTAACCATTAGGCTACCTGTCTCTACCCATTATGCTACCTGTCTCTACCCATTAGGCTACCTGCCTCTACCTATTAGGATACCTGCCTCTACCCATTAGGCTACCTGCCTCTAACCACTAGGCTACCTGCCTCTACCCATTAGGCTACCTGACTCTACCCATTAGGCTACCTGCCTCTGTCCATTAGGCTACCTGCCTCTAACCACTAGGCTACCTGCCTCTAACCACTAGTCTACCTGCCTCTACCCATTAGGCTACCTGCCTCTAACCACTAGGCTACCTGCCTGTACCCATTAGGCTACCTGCCTCTACCCATAAGGCTACCTGCCTCTAACCATTAGGCTACCTGCCTCTACCCATTAGGCTACCCATTAGGCTACCTGCCTCTACCCATTAGGCTACCTGCCTCTACCCATTAGGCTACCTGCCTCTAACCATTAGGCTACCTGTCTCTAACCACTAGGCTACCTGCCTCTACCCATTAGGCTACCTGCCTCTACCCATTAGGCTACCTGCCTCTAACCACTAGGCTACCTGCCTCTAACCACTAGGCTACCATTAGGCTACCTGCCTCTACCCATAAGGCTACCTGCCTCTAACCATTAGGCTACCTGCCTCTACCTATTAGGCTACCTGCCTCTACCCATTAGGCTACCTGCCTCTACCCATTAGGTTACCTGCCCCTACCCATTAGGCAACCTGCCTCTACCCATTATGCTACCTGCCTCTACCCATAAGGCTACCTGCCTCTATCCATTAGGCTACCTGCCTCTACCCATTAGGCTACCTGCCTCTACCCATTAGGCTACCTGCCTCTACCCATTAGGCTACCTGCCTCTAACCAATAGGCTACCTGTCTCTACCCATTAGGTTACCTGCCTCTACCCATTAGGCTACCTGTCTCTACCCATTAGGCTACCCATTAGGCTACCTTCCTCTACCCATTAGGCTACCTGCCTCTATCCATTAGGCTACCCATTAGGCTACCTTCCTCTACCCATTAGGCTACCTGCCTCTACCCATTAGGCTACCTGCCTCTAACCACTAGGCTACCTGCCTCTACCCATTAGGCTACCTGCCTCTACCCATTAGGCTACCTGCCTCTAACCACTAGGCTACCTGCCTCTACCCATTAGGCTACCTGCCTCTACCCATTAGGCTACCTGCCTCTAACCACTAGGCTACCTGCCTCTAACCACTAGGCTACCTGCCTCTAACCATTAGGCTACCTGCCTCTACCCATAAGGCTACCTGCCTCTAACCATTAGCCTACCTGCCTCTACCTATTAGGCTACCTGCCTCTACCCATTAGGTTACCTGCCCCTACCCATTAGGCTACCTGCCTCTACCCATTAGGCTACCTGTCTCTAACCATTAGGCTACCTGCCTCTACCCATAAGGCTACCTGCCTCTATCCATTAGGCTACCTGCCTCTACCCATTAGGCTACCTGCCTCTACCCATTAGGCTACCTGCCTCTACCCATTAGGCTACCTGCCTCTAACCATTAGGCTACCTGTCTCTACCCATTAGGTTACCTGCCTCTACCCATTAGGCTACCTGTCTCTACCCATTAGGCTACCTGCCTCCAACCACTAGGCTACCTGCCTCTACCCATTAGGCTACCTGCCTCTACCCATTAGGCTACGTGCCTCTAACCACTAGGCTACCTGCCTCTAACCATTAGGCTACCTGCCTCTACCCATAAGGCTACCTGCCTCTAACCATTAGGTTACCTGCCCCTACCCATTAGGCTACCTGCCTCTAACCAATAGGCTACCTGCCTCTACCCATTAGGCTACCTGTCTATACCCACTAGGCTACCTGCCTCTACCCATTAGGCTACCTGCCTCTACCCATTAGGCTACGTGCCTCTAACCACTAGGCTACCTGCCTCTAACCATTAGGCTACCTGCCTCTACCCATTAGGCTACCTGCCTCTACCCATTAGGCTACCTGCCTCTACCCATTAGGCTACCTGCCTCTACCCATTAGGCTACCTGCCTCTACCCATTAGGCTACCTGCCTCTAACCATTAGGCTACCTGCCTCTACCCATTAGGCTACCTGCCTCTACCCATTAGGCTACCTGCCTCTACCCATTAGGCTACCTGCCTCTACCCATTAGGCTACCTGCCTCTAACCATTAGGCTACCTGCCTCTACCCATTAGGCTACCTGCCTCTACCCATTAGGCTACCTGCCTCTAACCACTAGGCTACCTGCCTCTACCCATTAGGCTACCTGCCTCTAACCACTAGGCTACCTGCCTCTACCCATTAGGCTACCTGCCTCTACCCATTAGGCTACCTGCCTCTACCCATTAGGCTACCTGCCTCTAACCACTAGGCTACCTGCCTCTAACCACTAGGCTACCATTAGGCTACCTGCCTCTACCCATTAGGCTACCTGCCTCTGTACCCATTAGGCTACCTGCCTCTACCCATTAGGCTACCTGCCCCTACCCATTAGGCTACCTGCCTCTACCCATTAGGCTACCTGCTCTCTAACCATTAGGCTACCTGCCTCTACCCATAAGGCTACCTGCCTCTATCCATTAGGCTACCTGCCTCTACCCATTAGGCTACCTGCCTCTACCCATTAGGCTACCTGCCTCTACCCATTAGGCTACCTGCCTCTACCCATTAGGCTACCTGTCTCTACCCATTAGGTTACCTGCCTCTACCCATTAGGCTACCTGTCTCTACCCATTAGGCTACCTGCCTCTAACCATTAGGCTACCTGCCTCTACCCATTAGGCTACCTGCCTCTACCCATTAGGCTACCTGCCTCTAACCACTAGGCTACCTGCCTCTAACCATTAGGCTACCTGCCTCTACCCATAAGGCTACCTGCCTCTAACCATTAGGCTACCTGCCTCTACCCATAAGGCTACCTGCCTCTAACCATTAGGCTACCTGCCTCTACCCATTAGGCTACCTGCCTCTACCCACTAGGCTACCTGCCTCTACCCATTAGGCTACCTGCCTCTACCCATTAGGCTACCTGCCTCTACCCATTAGGCTACCTGCCTCTAACCATTAGGCTACCTGCCTCTACCCATTAGGCTACCTGCCTCTACCCATTAGGCTACCTGCCTCTACCCATTAGGCTACCTGCCTCTAACCATTAGGCTACCTGCCTCTACCCATAAGGCTACCTGCCTCTACCCATTAGGTTACCTGCCTCTACCCATTAGGCTACCTGCCTCCTACTACCATTAGGCTACCTGCCTCTACCCATTAGGCTACCTGCCTCTACCCATTAGGCTACCTGCCTCTAACCACTAGGCTACCTGCCTCTACCCATTAGGCTACCTGCCTCTACCCATTATGCTACCTGCCTCTACCCATAAGGCTACCTGCCTCTATCCATTAGGCTACCTGCCTCTACCCATTAGGATACCTGCCTCTACCCATTAGGCTACCTGCCTCTACCCATTAGGCTACCTGCCTCTACCCATTAGGCTACCTGTCTATACCCACTAGGCTACCTGCCTCTACCCATTAGGCTACCTGCTCTCTACCCATTAGGCTACCTGCCTCTAACCACTAGGCTACCTGCCTCTAACCATTAGGCTACCTGCCTCTACCCATTAGGCTACCTGCCTCTAACCATTAGGCTACCTGCCTCTACCCATTAGGCTACCTGCCTCTAACCATTAGGCTACCTGCCTCTACCCATTAGGCTACTGCTCATTAGGCTACCTGCCTCTACCCATTAGGCTACCTGCCTCTAACCATTAGGCTACCTGCCTCTACCCATTAGGCTACCTGCCTCTACCCATTAGGCTACCTGCCTCTACCCATTAGGCTACCTGCCTCTACCCATTAGGCTACCTGCCTCTACCCATTAGGCTACCTGCCTCTACCCATTAGGCTACCTGTCTCTACCCATTAGGCTACCTGCCTCTACCCATTAGGCTACCTGCCTCTAACCATTAGGCTACCTGCCTCTACCCATTAGGCTACCTGCCTCTACCCATTAGGCTACCTGCCTCTACCCATTAGGCTACCTGCCTCTACCCATTAGGCTACCTGCCTCTAACCACTAGGCTACCTGCCTCTACCCATTAGGCTACCTGCCTCTAACCACTAGGCTACCTGCCTCTACCCATTAGGCTACCTGCCTCTACCCATTAGGCTACCTGCCTCTACCCACTAGGCTACCTGCCTCTACCCATTAGGCTACCTGCCTCTACCCATTAGGCTACCTGCCTCTACCCATTAGGCTACCTGCCTCTAACCATTAGGCTACCTGCCTCTACCCATTAGGCTACCTGCCTCTACCCATTAGGCTACCTGCCTCTACCCATTAGGCTACCTGCCTCTACCCATTAGGCTACCTGCCTCTACCCATTAGGCTACCTGCCTCTAACCATTAGGCTACCTGCCTCTACCCATTAGGCTACCCATTAGGCTACCTGCCTCTACCCATTAGGCTACCTGCCTCTACCCATTAGGCTACCTGCCTCTACCCATTAGGCTACCTGCCTCTAACCACTAGGCTACCTGCCTCTAACCACTAGTCTACCTGCCTCTACCCATTAGGCTACCTGCCTCTAACCACTAGGCTACCTGCCTCTACCCATTAGGCTACCTGCCTCTACCCATTAGGCTACCTGCCTCTACCCATTAGGCTACCTGCCTCTACCCATTAGGCTACCTGCCTCTACCCATTAGGCTACCTGCCTCTAACCAATAGGCTACCTGTCTCTACCCATTAGGTTACCTGCCTCTACCCATTAGGCTACCTGTCTCTACCCATTAGGCTACATGCCTCTAACCACTAGGCTACCTGCCTCTAACCATTAGGCTACCTGCCTCTGCCCATTAGGCTACCCATTAGGCTACCTGCCTCTACCCATTAGGCTACCTGCCTCTACCCATTAGGCTACCTGCCTCTACCCATTAGGCTACCTGCCTCTAACCACTAGGCTACCTGCCTCTACCCATTAGGCTACCTGCCTCTAACCACTAGGCTACCTGCCTCTACCCATTAGGCTACCTGCCTCTACCCATTAGGCTACCTGCCTCTAACCACTAGGCTACCTGCCTCTACCCATTAGGCTACCTGCCTCTACCCATTAGGCTACCTGCCTCTAACCACTAGGCTACCTGCCTCTAACCACTAGGCTACCTGCCTCTAACCATTAGGCTACCTGCCTCTACCCATAAGGCTACCTGCCTCTAACCATTAGCCTACCTGCCTCTACCTATTAGGCTACCTGCCTCTACCCATTAGGTTACCTGCCCCTACCCATTAGGCTACCTGCCTCTACCCATTAGGCTACCTGCCTCTAACCATTAGGCTACCTGCCTCTACCCATTAGGCTACCTGCCTCTAACCACTAGGCTACCTGCCTACCATTAGGCTCTTACCCATTAGGCTACCTGCCTCTACCCATTAGGCTACCTGCCTCTACCCATTAGGCTACCTGCCTCTACCCATTAGGCTACCTGCCTCTAACCATTAGGCTACCTGTCTCTACCCATTAGGCTACCTGCCTCCAACCACTAGGCTACCTGCCTCTACCCATTAGGCTACCTGCCTCTACCCATTAGGCTACCTGCCTCTAACCACTAGGCTACCTGCCTCTAACCATTAGGCTACCTGCCCTACCCATTAGGCTACCTGCCTCTAACCATTAGGCTACCTGCCTCTACCCATTAGGCTACCTGCCTCTAACCACTAGGCTACCTGCCTCTAACCATTAGGCTACCTGCCTCTACCATAGCTACCCATTAGGCTACCTGCCTCTACCCATTAGGCTACCTGCCTCTACCCATTAGGCTACCTGCCTCTACCCATTAGGCTACCTGCCTCTAACCATTAGGCTACCTGCCTCTAACCATTAGGCTACCTGCCTCTGCCCATTAGGCTACCCATTAGGCTACCTGCCTCTACCCATTAGGCTACCTGCCTCTACCCATTAGGCTACCTGCCTCTAACCACTAGGCTACCTGCCTCTAACCACTAGGCTACCTGCCTCTACCCATTAGGCTACCTGCCTCTACCCATTAGGCTACCTGCCTCTAACCACTAGGCTACCTGCCTCTAACCACTAGGCTACCTGCCTCTAACCATTAGGCCTGTCTACCCATTAGGCTACCTGCCTCTAACCATTAGCCTACCTGCCTCTACCCATTAGGCTACCTGTCTCTACCCATTAGGCTACCTGCCTCCAACCACTAGGCTACCTACCTCTACCCATTAGGCTACCTGCCTCTACCCATTAGGCTACGTGCCTCTAACCACTAGGCTACCTGCCTCTAACCATTAGGCTACCTGCCTCTACCCATTAGGTTACCTGCCCCTACCCATTAGGCTACCTGCCTCTACCCATTAGGCTACCTGTCTCTAACCATTAGGCTACCTGCCTCTACCCATAAGGCTACCTGCCTCTATCCATTAGGCTACCTGCCTCTACCCATTAGGCTACCTGCCTCTACCCATTAGGCTACCTGCCTCTAACCATTAGGCTACCTGTCTCTACCCATTAGGTTACCTGCCTCTACCCATTAGGCTACCTGCCTCCAACCACTAGGCTACCTGCCTCTAACCATTAGGCTACCTGTCTCTACCCATTAGGTTACCTGCCTCTACCCATTAGGCTCCCTGCCTCTAACCACTAGGCTACCTGCCTCTACCCATTAGGCTACCTGACTCTACCCATTAGGCTACCTGCCTCTGTCCATTAGGCTACCTGCCTCTAACCACTAGGCTACCTGCCTCTACCCACTAGTGCTACCTGCCTCTACCCACTAGGCTACCTGCCTCTAACCATTAGGCTACCTGCCTCTACCCATTAGGCTACCTGCCTCTACCCATTAGGCTACCTGCCTCTACCCATTAGGCTACACCATTAGGCTACCTGCCTCTACCCATTAGGCTACCTGCCTCTACCCATTAGGCTACCTGCCTCTAACCACTAGGCTACCTGCCTCTACCCATTAGGCTACCTGCCTCTAACCACTAGGATACCTGCCTCTACCCATTAGGCTACCTGCCTCTACCCATTAGGCTACCTGTCTCTAACCACTAGGCTACCTGCCTCTACCCATTAGGCTACCTGCCTCTACCCATTAGGCTACCTGCCTCTACCCATTAGGCTACCTGGCTCTAACCACTAGGCTACCTGCCTCTAACCACTAGGCTACCATTAGGCTACCTGCCTCTACCCATTAGGCTACCTGCCTCTACCCATTAGGCTACCTGCCTCTAACCAATAGGCTACCTGTCTCTACCCATTAGGTTACCTGCCTCTACCCATTAGGCTACCTGTCTCTACCCATTAGGCTACCTGCCTCTAACCACTAGGCTACCTGCCTCTAACCATTAGGCTACCTGCCTCTACCCATTAGGCTACCCATTAGGCTACCTTCCTCTACCCATTAGGCTACCTGCCTCTACCCATTAGGCTACCTGCCTCAAACTCCACCAGGCTACCTGCCTCTACCCACTAAGGCTACCTGCCCCAACCATTAGGCTACCTGCCTCTGCCCATTAGGCTACCCATTAGGCTACCTGCCTCTACCCATTAGGCTACCTGCCTCTACCCATTAGGCTACCTGCCTCTAACCACTAGGCTACCTGCCTCTACCCATTAGGCTACCTGCCTCTACCCATTAGGCTACCTGCCTCTACCCACTAGGCTACCTGCCTCTAACCACTAGGCTACCTGCCTCTAACCATTAGGCTACCTGCCTCTACCCATAAGGCTAACTGCCTCTAACCATTAGCCTACCTGCCTCTACCCATTAGGCTACCTGTCTCTACCCATTAGGCTACCTGCCTCCAACCACTAGGCTACCTACCTCTACCCATTAGGCTACCTGCCTCTACCCATTAGGCTACGTGCCTCTAACCACTAGGCTACCTGCCTCTAACCATTAGGCTACCTGCCTCTACCCATTAGGCTACCTGCCACCTACCCATTAGGCTACCTGTCTCAACCAATAGGCTCACCTGCTCTACCCATAAGGCTACCTGCCTCTACCCATTAGGGCTACCTGGCCTCTACCCATTAGGCTACATGCCTCTAACCATTAGGCTACCTGCCTCTAACCATTAGGCTACCTGCCTCTGCCCATTAGGGCTACCCATTAGGCTACCTTGCTCCCAAACCATTAGGCTACCTGCCTTCTAACCAGGGCTACCTGTCTCTACCCATTAGGCTACCTGCCTCTGCTCCATTAGCTACCTGCCTCTAACCACTAGGCTACCTGCCTTTACCCATTAGGCTACCTGACTCTACCCATTAGGCTACCTGCCTCTGTCCATTAGGGGGCTACCTGCCTCTAACCAATTAGGCTACCTGCCTCTAACCACTAGTCTACCTGCCTGTACCCATTAGGGCTACCTGCCTCTAACCACTAGGCTACCTGCCTGTACCATTAGGCTACCTGCCTCTACCCATAAGGCTACCTGCCTCTAACCATTAGGGCTACCTGCCTCTACCCATTAGGCTACCTGCCCTACCCATTAGGCTACCTGCCTCTACCCATTAGGCTACCTGCTCTCTAACTCACTAGGCTACCTACCCCTACCCATTAGTTACCTGCCTTCCAACCACCAGGATACCTGCCTCTACCCATTAGGCTACCTGCTTCACCATTAGGCTACCTGTCTCTAACCACTAGGCTACCTGCTCCTACCCATTAGGATACCTGCCTCTACCCATTAGGCTACCTGCCTCACCCATTAGGCCACCTGCCCTAACCACCAGGCTACCTGCCTCCTACACCATTAGGCTACCTGCCTCTACCTATTAGGCTACCTGCCTCTACCCATTAGGCTACCTGCTCCTAACCACTAGGCTACCTGCTCTCTACCCATTAGGTTACCTGCCTCTACCCATTAGGCTACCTGTCTCTACCCATTAGGCTACCTGCCTCTAACCACTAGGGCTACCTGCCTCTAACCATTAGGCTACCTGCCTCTACCCATAAGGCTACCTAGCTCTCCTACCCATTAGGCTACCTGCCTCTACCCATTAGGCTACCTGCCTCTAACCATTAGGCTACCTGCCTCTAACCACTAGCTACCTGCCTCTAACCATTAGGCTACCTGCCCTCTACCCATTAGGCTACCTGCCTCTACCCATTAGGCTACCTGCCTCTACCCATTAGGCTACCTGCCTCTAACCACTAGGCTACCTGCCTCTACCCATTAGGCTACCTGCCTCTACCCATTAGGCTACCTGCCTCTAACCACTAGGCTACCTGCCTCTAACCACTAGGCTACCTGCCTCTAACCATTAGGCTACCTGCCTCTACCCATAAGGCTACCTGCCTCTAACCATTAGCCTACCTGCCTCTACCCATTAGGCTACCTGCCTCTACCCATTAGGCTACCTGCCTCTAACCACTAGGCTACCTACCTCTACCCATTAGGCTACCTGCCTCTACCCATTAGGCTACGTGCCTCTAACCACTAGGCTACCTGCCTCTAACCATTAGGCTACCTGCCTCTACCCATTAGGTTACCTGCCCCTACCCATTAGGCTACCTGCCTCTACCCATTAGGCTACCTGTCTCTAACCATTAGGCTACCTGCCTCTACCCATAAGGCTACCTGCCTCTAACCATTAGGGCTACCTGCCTCTACCCACTAGGCTACCTGCCTCTACCCATTAGGCTACCTGCCTCTAACCATTAGGCTACCTGTCTCTACCCATTAGGTTACCTGCCTCTACCCATTATGCTACCTGTCTCTACCCATTAGGCTACCTGCCTCCAACCACTAGGCTACCTGCCTCTAACCATTAGGCTACCTGTCTCTACCCATTAGGTTACCTGCCTCTACCCATTAGGCTACCTGTCTCTACCCATTAGGCTACCTGCCTCCAACCACTAGGCTACCTGCCTCTACCCATTAGGCTACCTGCCTCTACCCATTAGGCTACCTGCCTCAACCACTAGGCTACCTGCCTCTAACCATTAGGCTACCTGCTCTCTACCCATAAGGCTACCTGCCTCTAACCATTAGGCTACCTGCCTCTACCCATTAGGCTACCTGCCTCTACCCATTAGGCTACCTGCTCCCTACCCATTAGGCTACCTGCCTCTAACCAGTAGGCTACCTGCCTCCTACCCATTAGGCTACCTGCCTCTACCCACTAGGCTACCTGCCTCTACCCATTAGGCTACCTGCCTCTAACCACTAGGCTACCTGCCTCTAACCACTAGGCTACCTGCCTCTACCCATTAGGCTACCCACTAGGCTACCTGCCTCTACCCATTAGGCTACCTGACTCTACCCATTAGGCTACCTGCCTCTGTCCATTAGGCTACCTGCCTCTAACCACTAGGCTACCTGCCTCTAACCACTAGTCTACCTGCCTCTACCCATTAGGCTACCTGCCTCTAACCACTAGGCTACCTGCCTCTACCCATTAGGCTACCTGCCTCTACCCATTAGGCTACCTGCCTCTACCCATTAGGCTACCTGCCTCTAACCATTAGGCTACCTGCCTCTACCCATTAGGTTACCTGCCTCTACCCATTAGGCTACCTGCCTCTACCCATTAGGCTACCTGCCTCTAACCACTAGGCTACCTGCCTCTACCCATTAGGCTACCTGCCTCTGCCCATTAGGCTACCCATTAGGCTACCTGCCTCTACCCATTAGGCTACCTGCCTCTACCCATTAGGCTACCTGCCTCTACCCATTAGGCTACCTGCCTCTAACCACTAGGCTACCTGCCTCTAACCATTAGGCTACCTGCCTCTGCCCATTAGGCTACCCATTAGGCTACCTGCCTCTACCCATTAGGCTACCTGCCTCTACCCATTAGGCTACCTGCCTCTAACCACTAGGCTACCTGCCTCTAACCACTAGGCTACCTGCCTCTAACCATTAGGCTACCTGCCTCTGCCCATTAGGCTACCTGTCCTCCTACCCATTAGGCTACCTGTCCTCTACCCATTAGGCTACCTGCCTCTAACCACTAGGCTACCTGCCTCTAACCACTAGGCTACCTGCCTCTAACCATTAGGCTACCTGCCTCTACCCATTAGGCTACCTGCCTCAACCACCAGGCTACCTGCCTCTAACCACTAGGGCTACCTGCCTCTACCCATTAGGCTACCTGCCTCTAACCACTAGGCTACCTGCCTCTACCCATTAGGCTACCTGCCTCTACCCATTAGGCTACCTGCTCTCTAACCCACTAGGCTACCTGCCTCTCAACCACTAGGCTACCTGCCTCTAACCATTAGGCTACCTGCCTCTACCCATTAGGCTACCTGCCTCTAACCACTAGGCTACCTGCCTCTAACCATAGGCTACCTGCCTCTACCCATTAGGTTACCTGCCCCTACCCATTAGGCTACCTGCCTCTACCCATTAAGGCTACCTGTCTCTAACCATTAGGCTACCTGCCTCTACCCATAAGGCTACCTGCCTCTATCCATTAGGCTACCTGCCTCTACCCATTAGGCTACCTGCCTCTACCCATTAGGGCTACCTGCCTCTACCCATTAGGCTACCTGCCTCTACCCATTAGGCTACCTGTCTCTACCCATTAGGCTACTCTGCCTTCACCCACTAGGCTACCTGTTCTATCCATAGGCTACCTGCCTCTACCCATTAGGCTACCTGCCTCTACCCATTAGGCTACCTGCCTCTAACCACTAGGCTACCTGCCTCTAACCACTAGGCTACCTGCCTCTAACCATTAGGCTACCTGCCTCTGATCCATTAGGCTACTCTGCCTCTAACCACTAGGCTACCTGCCTCTAACCACTAGGCTACCTGCCTCTACCCACTAGGCTACCTGCCTCTAACCACTAGGCTACCTGCCTCTAACCATTAGGCTACCTGCCTCTACCCATTAGCTACCGCTCTAACCATTAGGCTACCTGCCTCTACCCACTAGGGCTACCTGCCTCTACCCATTAGGCTACCTGCCTCTACCCATTAGGCTACCTGCCTCTAACCATTAGGCTACCTGCCTCTACCCATTAGGCTACCTGCCTCTAACCACTAGGCTACCTGCCTCTACCCATTAGGCTACCTGCCTCTACCCATTAGGCTACCTGTCTCTAACCACTAGGCTACCTGCCTCTACCCATTAGGCTACCTGCCTCTACCCATTAGGCTACCTGCCTCTACCCATTAGGCTACCTGGCTCTAACCACTAGGCTACCTGCCTCTAACCACTAGGCTACCATTAGGCTACCTGCCTCTACCCATTAGGCTACCTGCCTCTACCCATTAGGCTACCTGCCTCTAACCATTAGGCTACCTGCCTCTACCCACTAGGCTACCTGCCTCTACCCATTAGGCTACCTGCCCCTACCCATTAGGGCTACCTGCCTCTAACCACTAGGCTACCTGCCCCTAACCATTAGGCTACCTGCTCTCAACCATTAGGCTACCCATTAGGCTACCTTCCTCTACCCATTAGGCTACCTGCCTCTACCCATTAGGCTACCTGCCTCTAACCACTAGGCTACCTGCCTCTAACCACTAGGCTACCTGCCTCTAACCATTAGGCTACCTGCCTCTGCCCATTAGGCTACCCATTAGGCTACCTGCCTCTACCCATTAGGCTACCTGCCTCTACCCATTAGGCTACCTGCCTCTAACCACTAGGCTACCTGTCCTCTACCCATTAGGCTACCTGCCTCTACCCATTAGGCTACCTGCCTCTAACCACTAGGCTACCTGCCTCTAACCACTAGGCTACCTGCCTCTAACCATTAGGCTACCTGCCTCTACCCATAAGGCTAACTGCCTCTAACCATTAGCCTACCTGCCTCTACCCATTAGGCTACCTGTCTCTACCCATTAGGCTACCTGCCTCCAACCACTAGGCTACCTACCTCTACCCATTAGGCTACCTGCCTCTACCCATTAGGGCTACCTGCCTCTAACCACTAGGGCTACCTGGCCTCTAACCACTAGGGCTACCTGCCTCTACCCATTAGGCTACCTGCCTCTACCCATTAGGCTACCTGCCTCTACCCATTAGGCTACCTGCCTCTAACCATTAGGCTACCTGCCTCTACCCATTAGGCTACCTGCCTCTAACCATTAGGCTACCTGCCTCTACCCATTAGGCTACCTGCCTCTAACCATTAGGCTACCTGCCTCTACCCATTAGGCTACCTGCTCTCTACTCCATTAGGCTACCTGCCTCTACCCATTAGGCTACCTGCCTCTACCCATTAGGCTACCTGCCTCCAACCACTAGGCTACCTGCCTCTAACCATTAGGCCACCTGTTCTCACCCATTAGGCTGCCTGCCTTACCCATTAGGCTACCTGTCTCACCATTAGGCTACCTGCCTCTGTAACCATCAGGGGCTACCTACTACCTAATAGGCTACCTGCCTCTACCCATTAGGCCACGTACTTAACCACTAGGCTACCTGCCTCTAACCATTAGGCTACCTGCCTCTACCCATAAGGTTACCTGCCTCTAAATCATTAGGTTACCTGCCCTCTACTCCATTAGGCTACCTGCCTCTACCAATTAGGCTTACCTGCCTCTACCCATTAGGCTACCTGCCTCTAACCAATAGGCTACCTGCCTCTACCCATTAGGCTACCTGTCTATACCCACTAGGTTACCTGCTCTAACCGTTAGGGCTACCTGCCTCTACCCATAAGGCTACCTGCCTCTAACCATTAGGCTACCTGCTCCTCTACCCATTAGGCTACCCATTAGGCTACCTGCCTCTACCCATTAGGCTACCTGCCTCTACCCATTAGGCTACCTAGGCTACCCTTCACCATTAGGCTACCTGCCTCTAACCACTAGTCTACCTGCCTCTGCCCATTAGGCTACCTGCCTCCAACCACCAGCTACCTGCCTCTACCCATTAGGCTACCTGCCTCTACCCATTAGGCTACCTGCTCTCTATCCATTAGGCTACGTTCTCTAACCATTAGGCTACCTGTCTCTACCCATTAGGTTACCTGCCTCTACCCATTAGGCTACCTTTTACCCAGGGGCTACCTGCCTTCTACCCATTAGGCTACCTGCCTCTAACCATTAGGCTACCTGCCTCTGCCCATTAGGCTACCCATTAGGCTACCTGCTCTAACCATTAGGCTACCTGCCTCTACCCATTAGGCTACCTGTCTCTACCCATTATGCTACCTGCCTCTAACCACGTTAGTTCTACCCATTAGTTACCATTAGGCTACCCTGCTCCTCTACCCATTAGGCTACCTGCCTCTAACCATTAGGCTACCTGCCTCTACCCATTAGGCTACCTGCCTCTACCCATTAGGCTACCTGCCTCACCATTAGGCTACCTGCTATCTGCCCATTAGGCTACATGCTCTAACCACTAGGGGTTAGGCTACCTGCCTCTGCCCGTTGTCTACCCATTAGGCTACCTGCCTCTACCCATTAGGCTACCTGCCTCTACCCATTAGGCTACCTGCCTCTACCCATTAGGCTACCTGCCCTAACCACTAACCACCCATTAGGCTACCTGCCTCTAACCATTAGGGCTACCTGCCTCTACCCATTAGGCTACCTGCTCTACCCATTAGGCTACCTGCCTCTAACCATTAGGCTACCTGCCTCTAACCATTAGGCTACCTGCCCACCCATTAGGCTACCTGCCTCTAACCATTAGGCTACCTGCCTCAACCACTAGGCTACCTGCCTCTACCCATTAGTCTACCTGCCTCTACCCATGGGCTACCTGCCTCACCCATTAGGCTACCTGCCTCACCATTAGGCTACCTGCCTCTACCCATTAGGCTACCTGCCCCTACCCTAGGCTACCTGCCTCTACCCATTAGGCTACCTGTCTCTAACCATTAGGCTACCTGCCGTTACCCATAAGGCTACCCATAAGGCTACCTGCCTTCTACCCATTAGGCTACCTGCCTCTACCCATTAGGGCTACCTGCCTCTACCCATTAGGCTACCTGTCTCTAACCATTAGGCTACCTGCCTCTACCCATTAGGCTACCTGCCTCTACCATTAGGCTACCTGTCTCTACCCATTAGGCTACCTGCTCCAACCACTAGGCTACCTGCCTCTACCCATTAGGCTACCTGCCTCTACCCATTAGGCTACGTGCCCCAACCACTAGGCTACCTGCCTCTAACCATTAGGCTACCTGCCTCTACCCATTAGGCTACCTGCCTCTAACCATTAGGCTACCTGCCTCTACCCATTAGGCTACCTGCCTCTACCCATTAGGGTTACCTGCTCTACCCATTAGGCTACCTGCCTCTAACCAATAGGCTACCTGCCTCTACCCATTAGGCTACCTGTCTATACCCACTAGGCTACCTGCCTCTAACCGTTAGGCTACCTGCCTCTACCCATAAGGCTACCTGCCTCTAACCATTAGGCTACCTGCCTCTACCCATTAGGCTACCCATTAGGCTACCTGCCTCTACCCATTAGGGCTACCTGCCTCTACCCATTAGGTTACCTGCCTCTAACCCTAGGCTACCTGCCTCAACCATTTAGTCTACCTGCCTCTACCCATTAGGCTACCTGCCTCTAACCACTAGGCTACCTGCCTCTAACCATTAGGCTACCTGCCTCTACCCATAAGGCTACCTGCCTCTAACCATTATGCTACCTGCCTCTACCCATTAGGCTACCCATTAGGCTACCTGCCTCTACCCATTAGGCTACCTGCCTCTACCCATTAGGTTACCTGCCTCTACCCATTAGGCTACCTGCCTCTACCCATTAGGCTACCTGCCTCTACCCATAGGCTACCTGCCTCTATCCATTAGGCTACCTGCCTCTACCCATTAGGCTACCTGCCTCTACCCATTAGGCTACCTGCCTCTACCATTAGGGCTACCTAACCCTAGGCTACCCATTATTAGGCTACCTGCCTCTACCCATTAGGGCTACCTGCTCCTACCCTAGGCTACCTGCCTCTAACCATTAGGCTACCTGCCTCTACCCATTAGGCTACCTGCCTCTACCCATTAGGCTACCTGCCTCTACCCATTAGGCTACCTGCCTCGTAACCATTAGGCTACCTGCCTCTACCCATTAGGTTACCTGCCCTCTAACCCTTAGGCTACCTGCCTCTACCCATTAGGCTACCTGCCTCTACCCACTATGCTACCTGCCTTAACCGTTGAGGCTACCTGCCTCTAACCACTAGGCTACCTGCCTCACCCATTAGGCTACCTGCCTCTACCCATTAGGGCTACCTGCCTTCTAACCACTAGGCTACCTGCCTCTAACCAATAGGCTACCTGCCTCTAACCATTAGGCTACCTGCCTCTACCCATTAGGCTACCTGCCTCTACCCATTAGGCTACCTGCCTCTACCATTAGGCTACCTGCCTCTACCCATTAGGTTACCTGCCTCTACCCATTAGGCTACCTGTCTCTACCCATTAGGCTACCTGTCTCTAACTATTAGGCTACCTGCCTCTGCCCGTTAGGGCTACCCTAGGCTACCTGCCTCTACCCATTAGGCTACCTGCTCTACCCATTAGGCTACCTGCCTCAACCCTAGGCTACCTGCCTCTACCCATTAGGCTACTGCCTGCCCAAGGGGCTACCTGCCCATTAGGCTACCTGCCTCTAACCCTAACCTGCCTCTACCCATTAGGTTACCTGCCTCTACCCATTAGGCTACCTGCCTTCAACTAATAGGCTACCTGCCTCTACCCATTAGGCTACCTGGGTTCTATACCCACTAGGCTACCTGCTCTCTAACCGTTAGGCTACCTGCCTCTACCCATGGCTACCTGCCTCTAACCATTAGGCTACCTGTCTCTACCCATTAGGCTACCCATTAGGCTACCTGCCTCTACCCATTAGGCTACCTGCCTCTACCCATTGGTTACCTGCCTCTAACCACCAGGCTACCTGCCTCTAACCACTAGTCTACCTGCCTCTACCCATTAGGCTACCTGCATCTAACCACTAGGCTACCTGCCTCTACCCATTAGGCTACCTGCCTCTACCCTGGCTACCTACCTCTAACCAGGCTACCTGCCTCACCCATTAGGCTACCTGCCTCTAACCCATTAGGCTACCTGCCTCTACCCATTAGGTTACCTGCCTCTACCCATTAGGGCTACCTGCCTCTACCCATTAGGCTACCTGCCTCTAC
The DNA here is from genome assembly GCF_034236695.1 of Oncorhynchus nerka. Lineage (NCBI taxonomy): Eukaryota > Metazoa > Chordata > Actinopteri > Salmoniformes > Salmonidae > Oncorhynchus > Oncorhynchus nerka. Next base: position 25,590 of record NW_027038759.1, read on the forward strand.
CCATTAGGTTACCTGCCCTCTACCCATTAGGCTACCTGCCTCTAACCATTAGGCTACCTGTCTCTACCCATTAGGCTACCTGCTAACCCTAGGCTACCTGCCTCTACCCATAAGGCTACCTGCCTCTAACCATTAGGCTACCTGCCTCTACCCATTAGGCTACCTGCCTCTACCCATTAGGCTACCTGCCTCTACCCATTAGGCTACCTGCTACCCATTAGGCTACCTGCCTCTACCCATTAGGCTACCTGCCTCTACCCATTAGGCTACCTGCCTCTAACCACTAGGCTACCTGCCTCTAACCATTAGGCTACCTGCCTCTACCCATTAGGCTACCTGCCTCTAACCATTAGGCTACCAATTAGGCCTCTACCTGCCTCTGGCCATTAGGCTACCTGCCTCTACCCATTGGCTACCTGCCTCTACCCATAAGGCTACCTGCTCTCTAGGCTAACCATTAGGCTACCTGCCTCTACCCATTAGGCTACCTGCCTCTACCCATTAGGCTACCTGCCTCTACCCATTAGCTACCTGCCTCTACCCTAGTTACCTGCCTCTACCCATTAGGCTACCTGCCTCTACCCACTAGGCTACCTGCCTCTACCCATTAGGCTACCTGCCTCTAACCATTAGGCTACCTGCCTCTACCCATTAGGCTACCTGCCTCTAACCCATTAGGGCTACCTGCCTAGGCTACCCATTAGGCTACCTGCCTCTACCCATTAGGCTACCTGCCTCTACCCATTAGGTTACCTGCCTCTAACCACTAGGCTACCTGCCTCTAACCAGCTACCTGCCTCTAGGCTACCTGCCTCTACCCATTAGGCTACCTGCCTCTAACCATTAGGCTACCTGCCTCTAACCACTAGGCTACCTGCCTCTAACCATTAGGGCTACCTGCTACCCTCTACCCATAAGGCTACCTGCCTCTAACCATTAGGCTACCTGCCTCTACCCATTAGGCTACCCATTAGGCTACCTGCCTCTACCCATTAGGCTACCTGCCTCTACCCATTAGGTTACCTGCCTCTAACCACTAGGCTACCTGCCTCTAACCACTAGTCTACCTGCCTCTACCCATTAGGCTACCTGCCTCTAACCACTAGGCTACCTGCCTCTACCCATTAGGCTACCTGCCTCTACCCATAAGGCTACCTGCCTCTAACCATTATGCTACCTGCCTCTACCCATTAGGCTACCCATTAGGCTACCTGCCTCTACCCATTAGGCTACCTGCCTCTACCCATTAGGTTACCTGCCCCTACCCTAGGCTACCTACCCATTAGGCTACCTGCCTCTACCCATAAGGCTACCTGCCTCTATCTAGGCTACCTGCCTCTACCCATTAGGCTACCTGCCTCTACCCATTAGGCTACCTGCCTCTACCCATTAGGCTACCTGCCTCTAACCAATAGGCTACCTGTCTCTACCCATTAGGTTACCTGCCTCTACCCATTAGGCTACCTGTCTCTACCCATTAGGCTACCTGCCTCTAACCACTAGGCTACCTGCCTCTACCCATTAGGCTAACCCATTAGGCTACCTGCCTCTACCCATTAGGCTACCTGCCTCTAACCATTAGGCTACCTGCCTCTACCCATTAGGCTACCTGCCTCTACCCATTAGGCTACCTGCCTCTACCCATTAGGCTACCTGCCTCTAACCACTAGGCTACCTGCCTCTACCCATTAGGCTACCTGCCTCTAACCACTAGGCTTCCTGCCTCTACCCATTAGGCTACCTGCCTCTACCCATTAGGCTACCTGCCTCTAACCACTAGGCTACCTGCCTCTAACCACTAGGCTACCTGCCTCTACCCATTAGGCTACCTGCCTCTACCCATTAGGCTACCTGCCTCTAACCACTAGGCTACCTGCCTCTAACCACTAGAATACCTGCCTCTAACCATTAGGCTACCTGCCTCTACCCATAAGGCTACCTGCCTCTAACCATTAGCCTACCTGCCTCTAACCACTAGGCTACCTGCCTCTAACCACTAGAATACCTGCCTCTAACCATTAGGCTACCTGCCTCTACCCATTAGGCTACCTGCCTCTAACCATTAGGCTACCTGCCTCTACCCATTAGGCTACCTGCCTCTACCCATTAGGTTACCTGCCCCTACCCATTAGGCTACCTGCCTCTACCCATTAGGCTACCTGTCTCTAACCATTAGGCTACCTGCCTCTACCCATAAGGCTACCTGCCTCTATCCATTAGGCTACCTGCCTCTACCCATTAGGCTACCTGCCTCTACCCATTAGGCTACCTGCCTCTACCCATTAGGCTACCTGCCTCTAACCATTAGGCTACCTGTCTCTACCCATTAGGCTACCTGCCTCCAACCACTAGGCTACCTGCCTCTACCCATTAGGCTACCTGCCTCTACCCATTAGGCTACGTGCCTCTATCCACTAGGCTACCTGCCTCTAACCATTAGGCTACCTGCCTCTACCCATAAGGCTACCTGCCTCTAACCATTAGGCTACCTGCCTCTACCCATTAGGCTACCTGCCTCTACCCATTAGGTTACCTGCCCCTACCCATTAGGCTACCTGCCTCTAACCAATAGGCTACCTGCCTCTACCCATTAGGCTACCTGTCTATACCCACTAGGCTACCTGCCTCTAACCGTTAGGCTACCTGCCTCTACCCATAAGGCTACCTGCCTCTAACCATTAGGCTACCTGCCTCTACCCATTAGGCTACCCATTAGGCTACCTGCCTCTACCCATTAGGCTACCTGCCTCTACCCATTAGGTTACCTGCCTCTAACCACTAGGCTACCTGCCTCTAGGCTACCTGCCTCTACCCATTAGGCTACCTGCCTCTAACCACTAGGCTACCTGCCTCTACCCATTAGGCTACCTGCCTCTACCCATAAGGCTACCTGCCTCTAACCATTAGGCTACCTGCCTCTACCCATTAGGCTACCCATTAGGCTACCTGCCTCTACCCATTAGGCTACCTGCCTCTACCCATAAGGCTACCTGCCTCTAACCATTAGGCTACCTGCCTCTACCCATTAGGCTACCTGCCTCTACCCATTAGGCTACCCATTAGGCTACCTGCCTCTACCCATTAGGCTAGGCTACCCATTAGGTTACCTGCCTCTACCCAGTAGGCTACCTGCCTCTAACCACTAGGCTACCTGCCTCTAACCACTAGTCTACCTGCCTCTGCCCATTAGTCTACCTGCCTCTAACCACTAGGCTACCTGCCTCTACCCATTAGGCTACCTGCCTCTACCCATTATGCTACCTGCCTCTACCCATAAGGCTACCTGCCTCTATCCATTAGGCTACCTGCCTCTACCCATTAGGATACCTGCCTCTACCCATTAGGCTACCTGCCTCTACCCATTAGGCTACCTGCCTCTAACCGTTAGGCTACCTGCCTCTACCCATTAGGCTACCATTGCTACCTCTCTACCCATTAGGCTACATGCCTCTAACCACTAAGGCTACCTGCCTCTAACCATTAGGCTACCTGCCTCTGCCCATTAGGCTACCCATTAGGCTACCTGCCTCTACCCATTAGCTACCTGCCTCTACCCATTAGGCTACCTGCCTCTACCCATTAGGCTACCTGCTCCTAACCCTTAGGCTACCTGCCTCTACCCATTAGGTTACCTGCCCCTACCCATTAGGCTACCTGCCTCTAACCAATAGGCTACCTGCCTCTACCCATTAGGCTACCTGTCTATACCCACTAGGCTACCTGCCTCTAACCGTTAGGCTACCTGCCTCTACCCATAAGGCTACCTGCCTCTAACCATTAGGCTACCTGCCTCTACCCATTAGGCTACCCATTAGGCTACCTGCCTCTACCCATTAGGCTACCTGCCTCTACCCATTAGGTTACCTGCCTCTAACCACTAGGCTACCTGCCTCTAACCACTAGTCTACCTGCCTCTACCCATTAGGCTACCTGCCTCTAACCACTAGGCTACCTGCCTCTACCCATTAGGCTACCTGCCTCTACCCATAAAGGCTACCTGCTCTCTAACCATTAGGCTACCTGCCTCTACCCATTAGGCTACCTGCCTCTACCCATTAGGTTACCTGCCCCCCATTAGGCTACCTGCCTCTACCCATTAGGCTACCTGCCTCTACCCATTAGGCTACTCTGTCTAGGGGGCTACCTGCCTCTACCCATTAGGCTACCTGCCTCTACCCATTAGGCTACCTGCCTCTACCCATTAGGGCTACCTGCCTCTACCCATTAGGCTACCTGCCTCTACCCATTAGGCTACCTGCCTCTAACCACTAGGCTACCTGCCTCTACCCATTAGGCTACCTGCCTCTACCCATTAGGCTACCTGCCTCTACCCATTGGGCTAGGTTACCTGCTACCTGCCCTCTAACCACTAGGCTACCTGCCTCTAACCATTAGGCTACCTGCCTCTACCCATTAGGCTACCTGCCTACCTCTAACCACTAGGCTACCTGCCTCTACCCATTAGGCTACCTGCCTCTAACCATTAGGCTACCTGCCCTCTACCCATAAGGCTACCTGCCTCTAACCATAGCCTAGCCTCTACCATTAGGCTACCTGCCTCTACCCATTAGGTTACCTACCCCTACCCATTAGGCTACCTGCCTCTACCCATTAGGCTACCTAACAGCTACCTGCCTCTACCCATTAGGCTACCTGCCTCTACCCATTAGGCTACCTGCCTCTACCCATTAGGCTACCTGCCAGTGGGGTTACCTGCCCCTACCCATTAGGCTACCTGCCTCTACCCATTAGGCTACCTGTCTATACCCCTAGGCTACCTGCCTCTAACCGTTAGGCTACCTGCCTCTACCCATAGGCTACCTGCCTCTAACCATTAGGCTACCTGCCTCTACCCATTAGGCTACCCATTAGTTACCTGCCTCTACCCATTAGGCTACCTGCCTCTACCCATTAGGTTACCTGCCTCTAACCACTAGGCTACCTGCCTCTAACCCTAGTCTACCTGCCTCTACCCATTAGGCTTGCCTCTAACCACTAGGCTACCTGCCTCTACCCATTAGGCTACCTGCCTCTACCCATAAGGCTACCTGCCTCAAGGCTACCTGCCTCTACCCATTAGGCTACCCATTAGGCTCTGCCTCTACCCATTAGGCTACCTGCCTCTACCCATTAGGTTACCTGCCCCTACCCATTAGGCTACCTGCCTCTACCCCATTAGGCTACCTGCCTCTAACCATAGGCTACCTGCCTCTACCCATTAGGCTACCTGCCTCTAACCATTAGGATACCTGCCTCACCCATTTACCTGCCTCTACCCATTAGGGGCTACCTGCCTCTACCCATTAGGGCTACCTGTCTCTACCCATTAGGCTACCTGCCTCTAACCATTAGGCTACCTGTCTCTACCCATTAGGCTACCTGCCTCAACCACTAGGCTACCTGCACTCTGCCCATTAGGCTACCTGCCTCTAACCACTAGGCTACCTGCTCTACTGCCCTAGGGCTACCTACCCATTAGGCTACCTGCCTCTACCCATAGGCTACCTGCTCTAACCACTAGGCTACCTGCCTCTGCCCATTAACCTGCCCAGGCTACCTCCTCTAACCACTAGCATCTGGCCATGAATACCTGCCTCTAACCATTAGGCTACCTGCCTCTACCCATTAGGGCTACCTGCCTCTAACCATTACCGCCTACCTGCCTCTAACCACTAGGCTACCTGCTAACCACTAGGAATACCTGCCTCTAACCATTAGGCTACCTGCCTACCCATAAGGCTACCTGCCTCTAACCATTAGCCTACCTGCCTCTAACCATTAGGCTACCTGCCTCTACCCATTAGGTTACCTGCCCCTAACCATTAGGCTACCTGCCTCTACCCATTAGGCTACCTGTCTCTAACCATTAGGCTACCTGCCCCTACCCATAAGGCTACCTGCCTCTATCCATTAGGCTACCTGCCCCTACCCATTAGGCTACCCTAGGCTACCCCATTAGGCTACCTGCCTCTAACCATTAGGCTACCTGTCTCTAACCATTAGGCTACCTGCCTCCAACCACCAGGCTACCTGCCTCTACCCATTAGGCTACCTGCCTCTACCCATTAGGCTACGTGCCTCTACCCACTAGGCTACCTGCCTCTAACCATTAGGCTACCTGCCTCTACCCATAAGGCTACCTGCCTCTAACCATTAGGCTACCTGCCCCACCCATTAGGCTACCTGCCTCTACCCATTAGGTTACCTGCCCCTACCATTAGGCTACCTGCCTCTAACCAATAGGCTACCTGCTCTACCCATTAGGCTACCTGTCTATACCCACTAGGCTACCTGCCTCTAACCATTAGGCTACCTGCCTCTACCCATAAGGCTACCTGCCTCTCTAACCATTAGGCTACCTGCCTCTACCCATTAGGCTACCCATTAGGCTACCTGCCTCTACCCATTAGGCTACCTGCCTCTACCCATTAGGTTACCTGCCTCTAACCACTAGGCTACCTGCCTCTACCCATTAGGGCCTGCCCCTACCCATAAGGCTACCTGCTCTCTAACCATTAGGCTACCTGCCTCTACCCATTAGGCTACCCATTAGGCTACCTGCCTCTACCCATTAGGCTACCTGCCTCTACCCATAAGGCTACCTGCCTCTAACCATTAGGCTACCTGCCTCTACCCATTAGGCTACCTGCCTCTACCCATTAGGGCTACCCATTAGGCTACCTGCCTCTACCCATTAGGGCTACCTGCCTCTACCCATTAGGTTACCTGCCTCTACCCAGTAGGCTACCTGCTCCTACCTATTAGGCTACTTCCGTCTCTAACCAATAGGCTACCTGCCTTTACCTATTAGGCTACTCTGTCTGGTACCTGCACTAGGGGCTACCCGCCCCACCGTTAGGGCTACCTGCCTCTACCACAAGGGCTACTCTGCCTCTAAACCATTGCTACTGCCTGCACCCACAGCTACTCCATTAGGCTACCTGCCTCTACCCATTAGGCTACCTGCTCACCATTAGGTTACCTGCCTCTAACCACTAGGCTACCTGCCTCTAACCACTAGTCTACCTGCCTCTACCCATTAGGCTACCTGCCTCACCACCAGGGCTACCTGCTCTACCTATTAGCTACTGCCTTTACCCACAGGCTACCTGCCTCTAACCATTAGGCTTGTTCTCTACCCATTGGGCTACCTGCCACTGCCCATTGGGTTACCTGCCCCTACCCAGGCTTGGGCTACCTGCCTCTACCCATTAGGCTACCTGTCTATACCCACTAGGCTACCTGCCTCTAACCGCAGCTACCTGCCTCTACCCAAGGGCATTACCTGCTCCTAACCATTAGGCTACCCAAGCTCCTCTACCATTAGGCTACCCATTAGGCTACTCTGCAACTACCCATTAGGCTACCTGTCTCTACCCATTAGGTTACCTGCCTCTAACCACTAGGCTACCTGCCTCTAACCATTAGCTACCTGTCTCTTACCCATTATGCTACCTGCTCCTAACCATTAGGCTACCTGTTTCTACCCATTAGGCTACCTGCTCTACCCATTAGGCTACCTGCCTCTAACCATTATGCTACCTGCCTCTACCCATTAGGCTACCCATTAGGCTACTCTACCCACAGGGCTACCTGCCTCTACCCATTAGGCTACCAAGTCTTCTACCCATTAGGCTACCTGCCTCTAACCACTAGGCTACCTGCCTCTACCCATTAGGCTACCTGCCTCTAACCACTAGGCTACCTGCCTCTACCCATTGGGCTACCTGCCTCTACCCATTAGGCTACCTGCCTCTAACCAATAGGCTACCTGTCTCTACCCATTAGGGCTACCCATTAGCTACCTGTCTCTACCCATTAGGCTACCTGCCTCTAACCACTAGGCTACCTGCCTCTACCCATTAGGCTACCTGCCTCTAACCAATAGGGCTACCTGCCTCTACCATAAGGCTACCTGCCTCTAACCATTAGCCTACCTGCCTCTACCTATTAGGCTACCTGCCTCTACCCATTAGGTTACCTACCCCTACCCATTAGGCTACCTGCCTCTACCCATTAGGCTACCTGCCTCTAACCAATAGGCTACCTGCCTCTACCCATTAGGCTACCTGCCTCTAACCACTCACCACCCATTAGGCTACCTGCCTCTCAACCGTTAGCTACCTGCCTCTAACCACAAGGCTACCTGCTCTAACCACTAGGCCATCATTAGGGCTACCTGCCTTTACCCATTAGGGCTACCTGCCCTCAACCACTAGGCTACCTCCCTTAACCACTAGAATACCTGCCTCTAACCATTAGGCTACCTGCCCTCTAACCACTAGGCTACTGCATTTAACCATTAGCCTACCTGCCTCTAACTATTAGGCTACCTGTTTCTAACTACCAGAATACCTGCTTCTAACCACAGGGCTACCTGCCTCTACCTATAAGGCTACTCTGCTTCAACCATTAGCCTACCTGCCTTCTACCTATTAGGGTTACCTGCCCCTACCCATTAGGTTACCCGCCCCTACCATTAGGCTACCGTTTCCTACCATTAGGCTACCTGGTCTCTAACCATTAGGCTACCTGCTCTACCCATTAGGATACCTGCCTCTCACCCATTAGGCTACCTGCCTCATCACCCATTAGGCTACCTGCTCTACCCATTAGGGCTACCTGCCTCAACCATTAGGCTACCTGTCTCTACCCATTAGGCTACCTGCCTCCCAACCACTAGGGGGCACTGCTCTACCATTAGGCTACCTGCCTCTACCCATTAGGCTACTCTGCCTCTATCCACTAGGCTACCTGCCTCTAACCATTAGGCTACCTGCCTCTAACCACTAAGGCTACCTGCCTCTTAACCATTAGGCTACCTGCCTCTACCCATTAGGGCTACCTGCCTCTACCCATAAGGTTACCTGCCCCTAACCATTAGCCTACCTGCCTCTAACCATTAGGGTTACCGTTTCTACCCATTAGGTTACCTGCTCTATACCCATTAGGCTACCTGCCTCTTTGGCTAACTCCATTAGGCTACCTGCCCTAACCAATAGGCTACCTGCCTCTACCCAGGCTACCCACCAATAGGCTACCGTCTCTACCCATTAGGCTACCTGCCTCTACCCATTAGGCTACCTGCCTCAACTACCAGGGCTACCTGGCTCACCCATTAGGCTACTCTGCCTCTACCCATAAGGCTACCTGCCTCTAACCATTAGGGCTACCTGCCTCTACCCATTAGGCTACCCATTAGGCTACCTGCCTCTACCATTAGGCCACCTGCCTCTACCCATAAGGCTACCTGCCTTAACCATTAGGCTACCTGCCTCTACCCATTAGGCTACCTGCCTTCACCCATTAGCTACCCATTAGGCTACCTGCCTTCACCATTAGGCTACCTGCCTCTACCCATTAGGTTACCTGCCTCTACCAGTAGGGAGTTACCTAAGCCTTTAAACTACTTAGGTTACTGCTTCTAACTACTAGTCTCACTGCCTCTGCCTCTATTAGTGCCTACCTCGCCTCTACACCACTAGGTTACCTGGGCTCCCTACCCATTAGGCTGTTGCACCACCATGCTACCCTGCTCCACCTTAGCATTGGCTGCCACAGGGCTCTACCTTTACCATATAGGGCTACCTGCCTCACACAGGGCTGCCTGCTCACTAGCCAGGCCTGCCTGCCTCACCCAAGGGCTGCCTAGTCTCACCATTAGGCTAGCCTGCTCACCCATTAGGTTACCTGCCCTTACCACATGCTACCTGGCCTAATCATTTAGGGTACCTTCTACAACCACTAGGCCACCTGCCCCCATTAGCCTCTACCATAGGCTACGTGCCTCACCGCATAGGCTACCTGCTTCTAACCATTAGCTACCTGCCTCTACCCATTAGGCTACCTGCTCCTCAACCCACTAGGTGGCTACCTGTTCTCACCCATTAGGGGTTACCTGCTCCTACCCATTAGGCTACCTGCCTCTAACCAATAGGCTACCTGTCACCATTAGCCACCTGCCCATACCCACTAGGCTACCTGCCTCTAACCGTTAGGCTACCTGCCTCTACCCATAAGGGCTACCTGCCTCTAACCATTAGGGGCTACCTGCCTCTACCCATTAGAAGACTGACAGGCTACCTGCCTCTACCATTATGCTACCTGCCTCTACCCATTAGGTTACCCAGTTTCTAACCACCAGGGCTACCTGCCTCTCTAACCACTAGTCTACCTGCCTCTACCCATTAGGCTATCTGCCTCTAACCACTAGGCTACCTGCCTCACCATTAGGCTACCTGCCTCACCCAGGTTGGCTACCTGCCTCTAACCATTATGCTACCTGCCTCTACCCATTAGGCTACCCATTAGGCTACCTGCCCATTAGGCTACCTGCCTCTACCCATTAGGTTACCTGCCCCTACCCATTAGGCTACCTGCCTCTACCCATTAGGCTACCTGCCTCTACCCATTAGGCTACCTGCCTCACTCATTAGGCTACCTGCTCTAACCAATAGGCTACCTGTCTCTACCCATAGGTTACCTGCCTCACCCATTAGGGCTACCTGTTCACCCATTAGGCTACCTGCCTCTAACCACTAGGGGCTACCTGCCTCTGCCCATTAGGCTACCTGCCTCTACCCATTAGGCTACCTGCCTCTACCCTGGGCTGCCTGCCTTCTAACCACTAATCTACTCTGCCTCTACCCATTAGGGCTACCTGCCTCTAACCACTAGGCTACCTGCCTCTGCCCATTAGGCTACCTGCCTCTACCCATTAGGCTACCTGCCTCTACCCATTGGGTTACCTGCCTCTATCCAGTAGGCTACCTGCCTCTAACCATTAGGATGCCCCTGCCCTAACCACCAGAGCTACCTGCCTCTGCCCATTAGTCTACCTGCCTCTAACCACTAGGCTACCTGCCTCTACCCATTAGGCTACCTGCCTCTCACCCATTATGCTACCTGCCTCTACTTCCATAAGGCTACCTGCCTCTATCCATTAGGCTACCTGCCTCTACCCATTAGGCATACCCGCCTCTACCCATTAGGCTACCTGTCCTCTACCCACATAGGGCTACCTGCCTCTAACCAATAGGCTACCTGTCTCTACCCATTAGGTGCTACCTGCCTCTACCCATTAGGGCTACCTGTCTCTACCCATTAGGCTACATGCCTCTAACCACTAGGCTACCTGCCTCTAACCATTAGGCTACCTGCCTCTGCCCATTAGGCTACCCATTAGGCTACCTGCCTCTACCCATTAGGCTACCTGCCTCTACCCATTAGGCTACCTGCCTCTACCCGTTAGGCTACCTTCCTCTAACCACTAGGCTACCTGCCTCTACCCATTAGGTTACCTGCCTCCTACCCATTAGGGCTACCTGCCTCCAACCAATAGGCTACCTGCCTCTACCCATTAGGCTACCTGTCTATACCCACTAGGCTACCTGCCTCTAACCGTTAGGGCTACCTGCCTCTACCCACTAAGGCTACCTGCCTCTAACCATTAGGCTACCTGCCTCTACCCATTAGGCTACCCATTAGGCTACCTGCTCTCTACCCATTATGCTACCTGCCTCTACCCATTAGGTTACCTGCCTCCTAACCACTAGGCTACCTGCCTCTAACCACTAGATCTACCTGCCTCTACCCATTAGGCTACCTGCCTCTAACCACTAGGCTACCTGCCTCTACCCATTAGGCTACCTGCCTCTACCCAGTAAGGCTACCTGCCTCTCTACCCATTATGCTACCTGCCTCTACCCATTAGGCTACCCATTAGGCTACCTGCCTCTACCCATTAGGCTACCTGCCTCTACCCATTAGGTTACCTGCCCCTACCCATTAGGCTACCTGCCTCTACCCATTAGGATACCTGCCTCTACCCATTAGGCTACCTGCCTCTACCCATTAGGGCTACCTGCCTCCAACCACTAGGCTACTCTGTCTCTCTACCCATTAGGCTACCTGCCCTACCCATTAGGCTACCTGCCTC
>NW_027038760.1:0-17500 GCF_034236695.1 Oncorhynchus nerka
GAATGGGGTTGTGTCTTTTAGAGTGCAGTCAAATGGGGTTGTGTCTTTTAGAGTGCAGAAGTCAGAATGGAATTGTATCCTTTTAAGAAGTACAGTCAGAATGGGGTTGTGTCTTTTAGAGGTGCAGTCAGAATGGGGTTGTGTCTTTTAAGAGTGCAGTCAGAATGGGGTTGTGTCTTTTAGAGTACAGTCAGAATAGGATTGTGTCTTTAGAGTGCAGTCAGAATGGGGTTGTGTACACACAGTGTACAGTCAGGGCGGGGTTGTGTCTTTTAGAGTGCAGTCAGAATGGGGTTGTATCTTTTGGTGATCAGAGATGGGGTTGTGTCACTGGTACAGTCAAGAATGGGATTGTAATGCTTTTAGAGTGCAGTCCAGAGCTAAAGTTATGTCTTTTACAGTGTACAGTCAGAATGGGGTTGTGTCTTTGAGTGCAGTCAGAATGGGGTTGTGTACAGTCAAAATGGGGTTGTACAGTGTCAGAGAGAATGGGGTTGTGTCTTTTAGAGTACAGTCAGAATGGGGTTGTGTCTTTTAGAGTGCAGTCAGAATGGGGTTGTGTCTTTTAGAGTGCAGTCAGAATGGTGTTGTGTCTTTTGGGGTTGTCTTTTTAGTGCAGTCAGAATGGGGTTGGGGTTGTGCAAGTCAGAATGGGGTTGTGTCTTTAGAGTGCAGTCAGAATGGGGTTGTGTCTTTTAGAGTGCCCAGTCAGAATGGGGTTGTGTCTTTTAAAGTCAGAATGGGGTTGTGTCTTTTTAGAGTGCAGTCAGAATGGGGTTGTGTCTTTTAGAGTGCAGTCAGAATGGGGTTGTCTTTTAGAGTGCAGTCAGAATGGGGTTGTGCAGTCAGAATGGGGTTGTGTCTTTTAGAGTGCAGTCAGAATGGGGTTGTGTCTTTTAGGGAAAGTCAGAATGGGGCTGTGTCTTTTAGAGTACAGTCAGATTGGGGTTGTGTCTTTTAGAGTGCAGTCAGAATGGGGTTGTGTCTTTTAGAAAGTCAGAATGGGGCTGTGTCAGTCAGAATGGGGTGTTGTACAGTCAGAATGGGGTTGTGTCTTTTAGAGTACAGTCAGAATGGGGTTGTGTCTTTTAGAGTGCAGTCAGAATGGGGTTGTGTCTTTCAGAGTACAGTCAGAATGGGGTTGTGTCTTTTAGAGTACAGTCAGAATGGGGTTGTGTATTTTAGAGTGCAGTCAGAATGGGGTTGTGTCTTTTACAGTGTACAGTCAGAATGGGGTTGTGTCCTTTAGTGTGCAGTCAGAATGGGGTTGTGTCTTTTAGAGTACAGTCAGAATGGGGTTGTGTCTTTTAGAGTGCAGTCAGAATGGGGTTGTGTCTTTTAGAGTGCAGTCAGAATGGGGTCGTGTCTTTTAGAGTGCAGTCAGAATGGGGTTGTGTCTTTTAGAGTGCAGTCAGAATGGGGTTGTGTCTTTTAGAGTACAGTCAGAATGGGGTTGTACAGTCAGAATGGGGTTGTGTCTTTTAGAGTACAGTCAGAATGGGGTTGTGTCTTTTAGAGTGCAGTCAGAATGGGGTTGTGTCTTTTAGAGTGCAGTCAGAATGGGGTTGTGTCTTTTAGAGTGCAGTCAGAATGGGGTTGTGTCTTTTAGAGTGCAGTCAGAATGGGGTTGTGTCTTTTAGAGTGCAGTCAGAATGGGGTTGTGTCTTTTAGAGTACAGTCAGAATGGGTTTGTGTATTTTAGAGTTCAGTCAGAATGGGGTTGTGTCTTTTACAGTGTACAGTCAGAATGGGGTTGTGTCTTTTATTGTGCAGTCAGAATGGGGTTGTGTCTTTTAGAGTACAGTCAGAATGGGGTTGTGTCTTTTAGAGTGCAGTCAGAATGGGGTTGTGTCTTTTAGAGTGCAGTCAGAATTGGGTTGTGTCTTTTACAGTACAGTCAGAATGGGGTTGTGTCTTTTAGAGTACAGTCAGAATGGGTTTGTGTATTTTAGAGTTCAGTCAGAATGGGGTTGTGTCTTTTACAGTGTACAGTCAGAATGGGGTTGTGTCTTTTAGAGTACAGTCAGAATGGGGTTGTGTATTTTAGAGTGCAGTCAGAATGGGGTTGTGTCTTTTACAGTGTACAGTCAGAATGGGGTTGTGTCTTTTAGTGTGCAGTCAGAATGGGGTTGTGTCTTTTAGAGTACAGTCAGAATGGGGTTGTGTCTTTTAGAGTGCAGTCAGAATGGGGTTGTGTCTTTTAGAGTGCAGTCAGAATGGGGTTGTGTCTTTTAGAGTGCAGTCAGAATGGGGTTGTGTCTTTTAGAGTGCAGTCAGAATGGGGTTGTGTCTTTTAGAGTGCAGTCAGAATGGGGTTGTGTCTTTTAGAGTGCAGTCAGAATGGGGTTGTGTCTTTTAGAGTACAGTCAGAATGGGGTTGTGTCTTTTAGAGTGCAGTCAGAATGGGGTTGTGTCTTTTAGAGTACAGTCAGAATGGGGTTGTGTCTTTTAGAGTGCAGTCAGAATGGGGTTGTGTCTTTTAGAGTGCAGTCAGAATGGGGTTGTGTCTTTTACAGTGTACAGTCAGAATGGGGTTGTGTCTTTTAGAGTACAGTCAGAATGGGGTTGTGTCTTTTAGAGTACAGTCAGAATGGGGTTGTGTCTTTTAGAGTGCAGTCAGAATGGGGTTGTCTTTTAGAGTGCAGTCAGAATGGGGTTGTCTTTTAGAGTGCAGTCAGAATGGGGTTGTGCAATCAGAATGGGGTTGTGTCTTTTAGAGTGCAGTCAGAATGGGGTTGTGTCTTTTAGAGTGCAGTCAGAATGGGGTTGTGTCTTTTAGGGAAAGTCAGAATGGGGTTGTGTCTTTTAGAGTGCAGTCAGAATGGGGTTGTCTTTTAGAGTGCAGTCAGAATGGGGTTGTCTTTTAGAGTGCAGTCAGAATGGGGTTGTGCAATCAGAATGGGGTTGTGTCTTTTAGAGTGCAGTCAGAATGGGGTTGTGTCTTTTAGAGTGCAGTCAGAATGGGGTTGTGTCTTTTAGAGTACAGTCAGAATGGGGTTGTGTCTTTTAGAGTGCAGTCAGAATGGGGTTGTGTCTTTTAGAGTACAGTCAGAGTGGGGTTGTACAGTCAGAATGGGGTTGTGTCTTTTAGAGTACAGTCAGAATGGGGTTGTGTCTTTTAGAGTGCAGTCAGAATGGGGTTGTGTCTTTTAGAGTGCAGTCAGAATGGGGTTGTGTCTTTTAGAGTGCAGTCAGAATGGGATTGTGTCTTTTAGAGTGCAGTCAGAATGGGGTTGTGTCTTTTAGAGTGTACAGTCAGAATGGGGTTGTACAGTCAGAATGGGGTTGTGTCTTTTAGAGTACAGTCAGAATGGGGTTGTGTCTTTTAGAGTGCAGTCAGAATGGGGTTGTGTCTTTCAGAGTACAGTCAGAATGGGGTTGTGTCTTTTAGAGTGCAGTCAGAATGGGGTTGTGTCTTTTAGAGTGCAGTCAGAATGGGGTTGTGTCTTTTAGAGTGCAGTCAGAATGGGGTTGTGTCTTTTAGAGTACAGTCAGAATGGGTTTGTGTATTTTAGAGTTCAGTCAGAATGGGGTTGTGTCTTTTACAGTGTACAGTCAGAATGGGGTTGTGTCTTTTAGAGTGCAGTCAGAATGGGGTTGTGTCTTTTAGAGTACAGTCAGAATGGGGTTGTGTCTTTTAGAGTGCAGTCAGAATGGGGTTGTGTCTTTTAGAGTGCAGTCAGAATTGGGTTGTGTCTTTTACAGTACAGTCAGAATGGGGTTGTGTCTTTTAGAGTGCAGTCAGAATGGGGTTGTGTCTTTTAGAGTACAGTCAGAATGGGGTTGTGTCTTTTAGAGTGCAGTCAGAATGGGGTTGTGTCTTTTAGAGTGCAGTCAGAATGGGGTTGTGTCTTTTACAGTGTACAGTCAGAATGGGGTTGTGTCTTTTAGAGTGCAGTCAGAATGGGGTTGTGTCTTTTAGAGTACAGTCAGAATGGGGTTGTACAGTCAGAATGGGGTTGTGTCTTTTAGAGTACAGTCAGAATGGGGTTGTGTCTTTTAGAGTGCAGTCAGAATGGGGTTGTGTCTTTCAGAGTGCAGTCAGAATGGGGTTGTCTTTTAGAGTGCAGTCAGAATGGGGTTGTGTCTTTTAGAGTTCAGTCAGAATGGGGTTGTGTCTTTTACAGTGTACAGTCAGAATGGGGTTGTGTCTTTTATTGTGCAGTCAGAATGGGGTTGTGTCTTTTAGAGTACAGTCAGAATGGGGTTGTGTCTTTTAGAGTGCAGTCAGAATGGGGTTGTGTCTTTTAGAGTGCAGTCAGAATGGGGTTGTGTCTTTTACAGTACAGTCAGAATGGGGTTGTGTCTTTTAGAGTGCAGTCAGAATGGGGTTGTGTCTTTTAGAGTACAGTCAGAATGGGGTTGTGTCTTTTAGAGTGCAGTCAGAATGGGGTTGTGTCTTTTAGAGTGCAGTCAGAATGGGGTTGTGTCTTTTAGAGTACAGTCAGAATGGTTGTGTCTTTTAGAGTGCAGTCAGAATGGGGTTGTGTCTTTTAGAGTACAGTCAGAATGGGGTTGTCTTTTACAGTCAGAATGGGGTTGTGTCTTTTAGAGTACAGTCAGAATGGGGTTGTGTCTTTTAGAGTGCAGTCAGAATGGGGTTGTGTCTTTCAGAGTGCAGTCAGAATGGGGTTGTCTTTTAGAGTGCAGTCAGAATGGGGTTGTGCAATCAGAATGGGGTTGTGTCTTTTAGAGTGCAGTCAGAATGGGGTTGTGTCTTTTAGAGTTCAGTCAGAATGGGGTTGTGTCTTTTACAGTGTACAGTCAGAATGGGGTTGTGTCTTTTATTGTGCAGTCAGAATGGGGTTGTGTCTTTTAGAGTACAGTCAGAATGGGGTTGTGTCTTTTAGAGTGCAGTCAGAATGGGGTTGTGTCTTTTAGAGTGCAGTCAGAATTGGGTTGTGTCTTTTACAGTACAGTCAGAATGGGGTTGTGTCTTTTAGAGTGCAGTCAGAATGGGGTTGTGTCTTTTAGAGTACAGTCAGAATGGGGTTGTGTCTTTTAGAGTGCAGTCAGAATGGGGTTGTGTCTTTTAGGGAAAGTCAGAATGGGGTTGTGTCTTTTAGAGTGCAGTCAGAATGGGGTTGTCTTTTAGAGTGCAGTCAGAATGGGGTTGTCTTTTAGAGTGCAGTCAGAATGGGGTTGTGCAATCAGAATGGGGTTGTGTCTTTTAGAGTGCAGTCAGAATGGGGTTGTGTCTTTTAGAGTGCAGTCAGAATGGGGTTGTGTCTTTTAGGGAAAGTCAGAATGGGGCTGTGTCTTTTAGAGTACAGAATGGGGTTGTGTCTTTTAGAGTGCAGTCAGAATGGGGTTGTGTCTTTTAGAGTGCAGTCAGAATGGGGTTGTGTCTTTTAGAGTGCAGTCAGAATGGGGTTGTGTCTTTTAGAGTACAGTCAGAATGGGTTTGTGTATTTTAGAGTGCAGTCAGAATGGGGTTGTGTCTTTTACAGTGTTCAGTCAGAATGGGGTTGTGTCTTGTAGTGTGCAGTCAGAATGGGGTTGTGTCTTTTAGAGTACAGTCAGAATGGGGTTGTGTCTTTTAGAGTGCAGTCAGAATTGGGTTGTGTCTTTTACAGTACAGTCAGAATGGGGTTGTGTCTTTTAGAGTGCAGTCAGAATGGGGTTGTCTTTTAGAGTGCAGTCAGAATGGGGTTGTGCAATCAGAATGGGGTTGTGTCTTTTAGAGTGCAGTCAGAATGGGGTTGTGTCTTTTAGGGAAAGTCAGAATGGGGCTGTGTCTTTTAGAGTACAGTCAGATTGGGGTTGTGTCTTTTAGAGTGCAGTCAGAATGGGGTTGTGTCTTTTAGAGTACAGTCAGAATGGGGTTGTACAGTCAGAATGGGGTTGTGTCTTTTAGAGTACAGTCAGAATGGGGTTGTGTCTTTTAGAGTGCAGTCAGAATGGGGTTGTGTCTTTTAGAGTGCAGTCAGAATGGGGTCGTGTCTTTTAGAGTGCAGTCAGAATGGGATTGTGTCTTTTAGAGTGCAGTCAGAATGGGGTTGTGTCTTTTAGAGTACAGTCAGAATGGGGTTGTACAGTCAGAATGGGGTTGTGTCTTTTAGAGTACAGTCAGAATGGGGTTGTGTCTTTTAGAGTGCAGTCAGAATGGGGTTGTGTCTTTCAGAGTACAGTCAGAATGGGGTTGTGTCTTTTAGAGTGCAGTCAGAATGGGGTTGTGTCTTTTAGAGTGCAGTCAGAATGGGGTTGTGTCTTTTAGAGTGCAGTCAGAATGGGGTTGTGTCTTTTAGAGTACAGTCAGAATGGGTTTGTGTATTTTAGAGTTCAGTCAGAATGGGGTTGTGTCTTTTACAGTGTACAGTCAGAATGGGGTTGTGTCTTTTAGAGTACAGTCAGAATGGGGTTGTGTATTTTAGAGTGCAGTCAGAATGGGGTTGTGTCTTTTACAGTGTACAGTCAGAATGGGGTTGTGTCTTTTATTGTGCAGTCAGAAGTACAGTCAGAATGGGGTTGTGTCTTTTAGAGTGCAGTCAGAATGGGGTTGTGTCTTTTAGAGTGCAGTCAGAATGGGGTTGTGTCTTTTAGAGTGCAGTCAGAATGGGGTTGTGTCTTTTAGAGTGCAGTCAGAATGGGGTTGTGTCTTTTAGAGTACAGTCAGAATGGGGTTGTGTCTTTTAGAGTGCAGTCAGAATGGGGTTGTGTCTTTTAGAGTACAGTCAGAATGGGGTTGTGTCTTTTAGAGTGCAGTCAGAATGGGGTTGTGTCTTTTAGAGTGCAGTCAGAATGGGGTTGTGTCTTTTAGAGTACAGTCAGAATGGGGTTGTGTCTTTTAGAGTGCAGTCAGAATGGGGTTGTGTCTTTTAGAGTACAGTCAGAATGGGGTTGTGTCTTTTAGAGTGCAGTCAGAATGGGGTTGTGTCTTTTAGAGTGCAGTCAGAATGGGGTTGTGTCTTTTAGAGTGCAGTCAGAATGGGGTTGTCTTTTAGAGTGCAGTCAGAATGGGGTTGTCTTTTAGAGTGCAGTCAGAATGGGGTTGTGCAATCAGAATGGGGTTGTGTCTTTTAGAGTGCAGTCAGAATGGGGTTGTGTCTTTTAGGGAAAGTCAGAATGGGGCTGTGTCTTTTAGAGTACAGTCAGATTGGGGTTGTGTCTTTTAGAGTGCAGTCAGAATGGGGTTGTGTCTTTTAGAGTACAGTCAGAATGGGGTTGTACAGTCAGAATGGGGTTGTGTCTTTTAGAGTACAGTCAGAATGGGGTTGTGTCTTTTAGAGTCCAGTCAGAATGGGGTTGTGTCTTTTAGAGTGCAGTCAGAATGGGGTCGTGTCTTTTAGAGTGCAGTCAGAATGGGATTGTGTCTTTTAGAGTGCAGTCAGAATGGGGTTGTGTCTTTTTTCAGATGGGGTTGTACAGTCAGAATGGGGTTGTGTCTTTTAGAGTACAGTCAGAATGGGGTTGTGTCTTTTAGAGTGCAGTCAGAATGGGGTTGTGTCTTTCAGAGTACAGTCAGAATGGGGTTGTGTCTTTTAGAGTGCAGTCAGAATGGGGTTGTGTCTTTTAGAGTGCAGTCAGAATGGGATTGTGTCTTTTAGAGTGCAGTCAGAATGGGGTTGTGTCTTTTAGTACAGTCAGAATGGGGTTTGTACAGTCAGAATGGGGTTGTGTCTTTTAGAGTACAGTCAGAATGGGGTTGTGTCTTTTAGAGTGCAGTCAGAATGGGGTTGTGTCTTTCAGAGTACAGTCAGAATGGGGTTGTGTCTTTTAGAGTGCAGTCAGAATGGGTTTGTGTATTTTAGAGTTCAGTCAGAATGGGGTTGTGTCTTTTACAGTGTACAGTCAGAATGGGGTTGTGTCTTTTACAGTGTACAGTCAGAATGGGGTTGTGTCTTTTAGAGTACAGTCAGAATGGGGTTGTGTATTTTAGAGTGCAGTCAGAATGGGGTTGTGTCTTTTACAGTGTACAGTCAGAATGGGGTTGTGTCTTTTATTGTGCAGTCAGAATGGGGTTGTGTCTTTTAGAGTACAGTCAGAATGGGGTTGTGTCTTTTAGAGTGCAGTCAGAATGGGGTTGTGTCTTTTAGAGTGCAGTCAGAATGGGGTTGTGTCTTTTAGAGTGCAGTCAGAATGGGGTTGTGTCTTTTAGAGTGCAGTCAGAATGGGGTTGTGTCTTTTAGAGTGCAGTCAGAATGGGTTGTGTCTTTTAGAGTACAGTCAGAATGGGGTTGTGTCTTTTAGAGTGCAGTCAGAATGGGGTTGTGTCTTTTAGAGTGCAGTCAGAATGGGGTTGTGTCTTTTAGAGTGCAGTCAGAATGGGGTTGTGTCTTTTACAGTGTACAGTCAGAATGGGGTTGTGTCTTTTAGAGTGCAGTCAGAATGGGGTTGTGTCTTTTAGAGTACAGTCAGAATGGGGTTGTACAGTCAGAATGGGGTTGTGTCTTTTAGAGTACAGTCAGAATGGGGTTGTGTCTTTTAGAGTGCAGTCAGAATGGGGTTGTGTCTTTCAGAGTACAGTCAGAATGGGGTTGTGTCTTTTAGAGTGCAGTCAGAATGGGGTTGTCTTTTAGAGTGCAGTCAGAATGGGGTTGTGCAGTCAGAATGGGGTTGTGTCTTTTAGAGTACAGTCAGAATGGGATTGTGTCTTTTAGAGTGCAGTCAGAATGGGGTTGTGTCTTTTAGAGTGCAGTCAGAATGGGGTTGTGTCTTTTAGAGTACAGTCAGAATGGGGTTGTACAGTCAGAATGGGGTTGTGTCTTTTAGAGTACAGTCAGAATGGGGTTGTGTCTTTTAGAGTGCAGTCAGAATGGGGTTGTGTCTTTCAGAGTGCAGTCAGAATGGGGTTGTGTCTTTTAGAGTGCAGTCAGAATGGGGTTGTGTCTTTTAGAGTGCAGTCAGAAGTCAGTGACAGTCAGAATGGGGGTTGTGCAGTGTACAGTCAGAATGGGGTTGTCTTTTAGAGTGCAGTCAGAATGGGGTTGTGTCTTTTAGGAAACAGTCAGAATGGGGTTGTGTCTTTTCAGAGTACAGTCAGAATGGGGTTGTGTCTTTTAGAGTGCAGTCAGAATGGGGTTGTGTCTTTTAGAGTGCAGTCAGAATGGGGTTGTCTTTTAGTGTACAGTCAGAATGGGGTTGTGTATTTTAGAGTGCAGTCAGAATGGGGTTTTGTATTTTACAGTGTACAGTCAGAATGGGGTTGTGTCTTTTAGTGTGCAGTCAGAATGGGGTTGTGTCTTTTAGAGTACAGTCAGAATGGGGTTGTGTCTTTTAGAGTGCAGTCAGAATGGGGTTGTGTCTTTTAGAGTGCAGTCAGAATGGGGTTGTGTCTTTTAGAGTGCAGTCAGAATGGGGTTGTGTCTTTTAGTGTGCAGTCAGAATTGGGTTGTGTCTTTTACAGTACAGTCAGAAGTACAGTCAGAATGGGGTTGTGTCTTTTAGAGTACAGTCAGAATGGGGTTGTGTCTTTTAGAGTGCAGTCAGAATGGGGTTGTGTCTTTTACAGTGTACAGTCAGAATGGGGTTGTGTCTTTTAGAGTGCAGTCAGAATGGGGTTGTGTCTTTTAGAGTACAGTCAGAATGGGGTTGTACAGTCAGAATGGGGTTGTGTCTTTTAGAGTACAGTCAGAATGGGGTTGTGTCTTTTAGAGTGCAGTCAGAATGGGGTTGTGTCTTTCAGAGTACAGTCAGAATGGGGTTGTGTCTTTTAGAGTGCAGTCAGAATGGGGTTGTCTTTTAGAGTGCAGTCAGAATGGGGTTGTGCAGTCAGAATGGGGTTGTGTCTTTTAGAGTACAGTCAGAATGGGATTGTGTCTTTTAGAGTGCAGTCAGAATGGGGTTGTGTCTTTTAGAGTGCAGTCAGAATGGGGTTGTGTCTTTACAGTCAGAATGGGGTTGCAGTCAGAATGGGTTGTGTCTTTTAGAGTACAGTCAGAATGGGGTTGTGTCTTTTAGAGTGCAGTCAGAATGGGGTTGTGTCTTTCAGAGTACAGTCAGAATGGGGTTGTGTCTTTTAGAGTGCAGTCAGAATGGGGTTGTGTCTTTTAGAGTGCAGTCAGAATGGGGTTGTGTCTTTTAGAGTGCAGTCAGAATGGGGTTGTCTTTTAGAGTGCATTCAGAATGGGGTTGTGTCGCTTAGTGTACAGTCAGAATGGGGTTGTGTATTCTACAGTGTACAGTCAGAATGGGGTTGTGTCTTTTAGAGTACAGTCAGAATGGGGTTGTGTCTTTTAGAGTGCAGTCAGAATGGGGTTGTGTCGCTTAGTGTACAGTCAGAATGGGGTTGTGTATTTTAGAGTGCAGTCAGAATGGGGTTTTGTATTTTACAGTGTACAGTGAGAATGGGGTTGTGTCTTTTAGTGTGCAGTCAGAATGGGGTTGTGTCTTTTAGAGTACAGTCAGAATGGGGTTGTGTCTTTTAGAGTGCAGTCAGAATGGGGTTGTGTCTTTTAGAGTGCAGTCAGAATGGGGTTGTGTCTTTTAGAGTACAGTCAGAATGGGGTTGTACAGTCAGAATGGGGTTGTGTCTTTTAGAGTACAGTCAGAATGGGGTTGTGTCTTTTAGAGTGCAGTCAGAATGGGGTTGTGTCTTTCAGAGTACAGTCAGAATGGGGTTGTGTCTTTTAGAGTGCAGTCAGAATGGGGTTGTCTTTTAGAGTGCAGTCAGAATGGGGTTGTGCAGTCAGAATGGGGTTGTGTCTTTTAGAGTGCAGTCAGAATGGGATTGTGTCTTTTAGAGTGCAGTCAGAATGGGGTTGTGTCTTTTAGAGTGCAGTCAGAATGGGGTTGTGTCTTTTAGAGTACAGTCAGAATGGGGTTGTACAGTCAGAATGGGGTTGTGTCTTTTAGAGTACAGTCAGAATGGGGTTGTGTCTTTTTAGAGTGCAGTCAGAATGGGGTTGTGTCTTTAGAGTACAGTCAGAATGGGGTTGTGTCTTTTAGAGTGCAGTCAGAATGGTTTGTCTTTTGTGCAGTCAGAATGGGGTTGTGTCTTTTAGAGTGCAGTCAGAATGGGTTGTCTTTTAGAGTGCATTCAGAATGGGTTGTGTCTTTTTAGTGGACAGTCAGAATGGGGTTGTGTATTCTACAGTGTACAGTCAGAGATGGGGTTGTGTCTTTTAGAGTACAGTCAGAATGGGGTTGTGTCTTTAGAGTGCAGTCAGAGAATGGGGTTGTGTCGCTTGAGTGTACAGTCAGAATGGGGTTTGTGTATTTTAGAAGTGTTCAGTCAGAATGGGGTTTTGTATTTTACAGTGTACAGTGAGAATGGGGTTGTGTCTTTTGGTAGTGCAGTCAGAATGGGGGTTGTGTCTTTGTCTTTAGGTACAGTCAGAATGGGGTTGTGTCTTTTAGAGTGCAGTCAGAATGGGGTTGTGTCTTTTAGAGTGCAGTCAGAATGGGGTTGTGTCTTTTAGAGTGCAGTCAGAATGGGGTTGTGTCTTTTAGAGTGCAGTCAGAATTGGGTTGTGTCTTTTACAGTACAGTCAGAATGGGGTTGTGTCTTTTAGAGTACAGTCAGAATGGGGTTGTGTCTTTTAGAGTGCAGTCAGAATGGGTTTGTGTCTTTTAGAGTGCAGTCAGAATGGGGTTGTGTCTTTTAGAGTACAGTCAGAATGGGGTTGTGTCTTTTAGAGTGCAGTCAGAATGGGGTTGTGTCGCTTAGTGTACAGTCAGAATGGGGTTGTGTATTCTACAGTGTACAGTCAGAATGGGGTTGTGTCTTTTAGAGTGCAGTCAGAATGGGGTTGTGTCTTCTACAGTGTACAGTCAGAATGGGGTTGTGTCTTTTACAGTGCAGTCAGAATGGGGTTGTGTCTCTTAGTGTACAGTCAGAATGGGGTTGTGTCTCTTAGTGTACAGTCAGAATGGGGTTGTGTCTCTTAGAGTGCAGTCAGAATGGGGTTGTGTCTTTTAGAGTGCAGTCAGAATGGGGTTGTGTCTTTTACAGTGTACAGTCAGAATGGGGTTGTGTCTTTTAAAGTGCAGTCAGAATGGGGTTGTGTCTTTTACTGTCCAGTCAGAATGGGGTTGTGTCTTTTAGAGTGTACAGTCAGAATGGGGTTGCTGTGTGCAGAGTGTACAGTCAGAATGGGGTTGATCTTCCTGTCTGGGTTGGCGCCCCCCCTTAGGTTGTGCCGTGGCGGAGATCTTTGTGGGCTATACTCGGCCTGTCTCAGGATGGTAAGTTGGTGGTTGAAGATATCCCTCTAGTGGTGTGGGGGCTATGCTTTGGCAAAGTGGGTGGGGTTATATCCTTCCTGTTTGGCCCTGTCCAGAATGGGGTTGTGTCCTCGGATGGGCCACAGTGTCTCTGACCCCTCCTGTCTCAGCCTCCAGTATTTATGTCTGCAGTAGTTTTGTAATGGGGGCTCAGAATGGGGGGTCAGTTTGTTATATCTGGAGTGCCTCTCCTGTCCTTCAGTGTCCTGTGTGAATTTAAGTGTGCTCTCTCTAATTCTCTCTTTCTCTTTCTTTCTCTCTCTCGGAGGACCTGAGCTCTAGGACCATGCCTCCAGGACTACCTGACATGATGACTCCTTGTCAGAATGGGGTTGTGTCTTCACCTGGCAGTGCTGCTGCTCCAGTTTCAACTGTTCTGCCTTATTCAGAATGGGGTTGTGTCTTTTGGAATCGATGCTGGTCATTTATGAACATTTGAACATCTTGGCCATGTTCTGTTATAATCTCCACCGGCACAGCCAGAGAGGACTGGCCGTACCCCATGGGGTTTGTGTCTTTTGTAGCCTGGTTCCTCTCTGGGAGGTTTCTTCCCTAGGTTTTGGCCTTTCTAGGAAGTTAGTTCCTAGCCACCGTGCTTCTACACCTGCATTACTTGCTGTTTGGGGTTTTAGGCTGGGTTCTGTACAGCACTTTGAGATATCAGCTGATGTTAAAGGGCTATATAAATACATTGATTTGATTTGGTTGCTGTGCGCAGAGTGTAGTGCAGTCAGAATGGGGAGTCAGAGTGCCACCCAAACACTCAGCTACGCCCCAGTCGTCCCCCATCACCCAAACACTCAGCTCAGTCCCCCGTCCCCCATCCCCCCC
Organism: Oncorhynchus nerka; assembly: GCF_034236695.1. Lineage (NCBI taxonomy): Eukaryota > Metazoa > Chordata > Actinopteri > Salmoniformes > Salmonidae > Oncorhynchus > Oncorhynchus nerka. Next base: position 12,997 of record NW_027038760.1, read on the forward strand.
CAAACCTCAGCTCGCCCCCCATCCCCCCGTCCCACCCAAACACTCAGCTCCCCCCATCCCCCATCCCCAGTCCACCCAAACACTCAGCTGCTTCCCCGTCCCCCCGTCCCCCAAACACTCAGCTCGCCCCCGTCCCCCTGTCCCCCAAACACTCAGCTCGCCCCCCGTCCCCCCGTCCCACCCAAACACTCAGCTCTCCCCCGTCCCCCAAACACTCAGCTCTTTCTCCCCATCCCCCGTCCCACTCAAACACTCAGCTCCACCCCGTGCCCGTCCCCCATCCCACCCAAACACTCATGCTCTGTTATAATCCCCCAGTCCCACCCAAAGCCTGGTTCTCAGCTCGCCCCAGTCCCACCCAAACACTCAGCTCTGCCCCCAGTCCCACCCAAACACTCAGCTCCCCCCCCATCCCACCCAAACACTCAGCTCTCCCCCGTCACCCAAACACTCAGCTCTCCCCCCATCCCACCCCAAACACTCAGCTCGCCCCCAGTCCCACCCAAACACTCAGCTCTCCCCCATCCCCCCCAAACACTCAGCTGCCCCCGTCCCACCCAAAACACTCAGCTCGCCCCCCCGTCCCACCCAAAACACTCAGCTCGTCCCCCCCGTCCCACCCAAACACTCAGCTCTCCCCCGTCCCACCCAAACACTCAGCTCGCCCCCAGTCCCACCCAAACACTCAGCTCTCCCCCAGTCCCACCCAAACACTCAGCTCTCCCCGTCCCCCCAAACACTCAGCTGCCCCCAGTCCCACCCAAACACTCAGCTCGCCCCCCATCCCACCCAAACACTCAGCTGCCCCCAGTCCCACCCAAACACTCAGCTCGCACCCCCCGTCCCACCCAAAACACTCAGCTCCCCCCGTCCCACCCAAAACACTCAGCTCGCCCCCATCACCCAAAACACTCAGCTCGCCCCCAGTCCCACCCAAACACTCAGCTCTCCCCGTCCCACCCAAACACTCAGCTCGCCCCCCAGTCCCACCCAAACACTCAGCTCGCCCCCCGTCCCACCAAAACACTCAGCTCCCCCCGTCCCACCCAAAACACTCAGCTCGCCCCAGTCCCACCCAAACACTCAGCTCGCCCCCCGTCCCACCCAAAACACTCAGCTCGCCCCCCGTCCCACCCAAACACTCAGCTCTCCCCTCGTCCCACCCAAACACTCAGCTCCCCGTCCCACCAAAACACTCAGCTCGCCCCCAGTCCCACCCAAACACTCAGCTCCCCGTCCCACCCAAAACACTCAGCTGCCCCCAGTCCCAACCAAACACTCAGCTACTTCAGTCCCACCCAAACACTCAGCTAGCCCCCAGTCCCACCCAAACACTCAGCTCGCCCCCAGTCCCACCCAAACACTCAGCTCTCCCCCCGTCCCACCCAAACACTCAGCTCGCCCCCAGTCCCACCCAAACACTCAGCTAGCCCCCAGTCCCACCCAAACACTCAGCTCGCCCCCCGTCCCACCCAAACACTCAGCTAGCCCCCATCCCCCATCCCCAGTCCCACCCAAACACTCAGCTCCCCCCCCGTCCCCGTCCCCCAAACACTCAGCTCGCCCCCGTCCCCTGTCCCCCAAACACTCAGCTCGCCCCCCAGTCCCCCCGTCCCACCCAAACACTCAGCTCTCCCCCCGTCCCCCAAACACTCAGCTCGCCCCCATCCCCCCCCATCCCCGTCCCCCCAAACACTCAGCTCGCCCCCCCGTCCCCCCATCCCCACCCAAACACTCAGCTCGCCCCCAGTCCCACCCAAACACTCAGCTCGCCCCCAGTCCCACCCCAAACACTCAGCTCTGCCCCCAGTCCCACCCAAACACTCAGCTCTCCCCCATCCCACCCCAAACACTCAGCTCTCCCCCCGTCCCCCCAAACACTCAGCTCTCCCCCATCCCACCCAAACACTCAGCTCGCCCCCAGTCCCACCCAAACACTCAGCTCTCCCCCATCCCACCCAAACACTCAGCTAGCCCCCCCCGTCCCACCCAAAACACTCAGCTCGCCCCCCGTCCCACCCAAAACACTCAGCTCGCCCCCCGTCCCACCCAAACACTCAGCTCTCCCCCCGTCCCCACCCAAACACTCAGCGCCCCCAGTCCCACCCAAACACTCAGCTCTCCCCCCCAGTCCCACCCAAACACTCAGCTCTCCCCCGTCCCACCCAAACACTCAGCTCGCCCCCAGTCCCACCCAAACACTCAGCTCGCCCCCCATCCCACCCAAACACTCAGCTCGCCCCCCCAGTCCCACCAAACACTCAGCTCGCCCCCCCCGTCCCACCCAAAACACTCAGCTCCCCCCGTCCCACCCAAAACACTCAGCTCGCCCCCCATCCCACCCAAAACACTCAGCTGCCCCCAGTCCCACCCAAACACTCAGCTCTCCCCCCGTCCCACCCAAACACTCAGCTCGCCCCAGTCCCACCCAAACACTCAGCTCGCCCCCCGTCCCACCAAAACACTCAGCTCCCCGTCCCACCCAAAACACTCAGCTAGCCCCCAGTCCCACCCAAACACTCAGCTCGCCCCCCCCCGTCCCACCCAAAACACTCAGCTCGCCCCCCCGTCCCACCCAAACACTCAGCTCTCCCCTCGTCCCACCCAACACTCAGCTCTAGCCCCCGTCCCACCAAAACACTCAGCTCGCCCCAGTCCCACCCAAACACTCAGCTCCCCCCGTCCCACCCAAAACACTCAGCTCGCCCCCAGTCCCAACCAAACACTCAGCTCGCCCCCAGTCCCACCCAAACACTCAGCTAGCCCCCAGTCCCACCCAAACACTCAGCTCGCCCCCAGTCCCACCCAAACACTCAGCTCTCCCCCCGTCCCACCCAAACACTCAGCTCGCTTCAGTCACCCAAACACTCAGCTAGCCCCCAGTCCCACCCAAACACTCAGCTCGCCCCCAGTCCCACCCAAACACTCAGCTCGCCCCCCGTCCCACCCAAAACACTCAGCTAGGCCCCCAGTCCCACCCAAACACTCAGCTCGCCCACGAGACAGAGACAGAGAGACAGAGATCACTACTCACCTCCGTGGGTTTATAGCAGTCCATTAAGGATTCCTGTTGAGAGAGAGAAGGACAAGACGTGTTTTATGTTCCTTATCAAGAAAGTTTATTAAACTAATTGAGTGACCAGAAATGTAGAACACTGTGATTCAAACGTCAATCATCTGTTTGCTCAAGGCACCAATAGGACAGTATTGGTGAGGACAGTATAAATGGAACTTTAAATACATTCAAACATTGAGCGTTTGAATCATTCTATCTAGGCCATATGTTCAGTAGCTCATACAGAAGGAGCTGTCGTATGTCCTATGCAGTATTATGAAGCATTATGCAGTTCCTATGCAGTAATGTGAAGGATTATGGGTACCTGTAGTTTGACGGCTCTCTCGTCTTCGCTGTTGACTTCCAACAGGTCATCGATGTCTATCTCCACCTCTGGCATCTCCTCTTCCTGTAAATAAACATCAAAAATCACCATCACCATAAATCATCATCACCATAAATCATCATCACCACCATCATCATCATCATCATCATCACCACCATCATCATCACCACCATCATCATCAAGCATCGTCATCATCATCATCATCACTATAAATCATCACCACCATCATCATCAAGCATCGTCATCATCATCATCATCATCATCATCATCACTATAAATCATCACCACCATCATCATCAATCATTGTCATCCTCACCATAAATCATCATCATCACTATAAATTATCACCACCATCATCATCAATCATTGTCATCATCATCATCATCATCATCATCATCACCATAAATCATCATCATCCCCATAAATCATCATCACCATCATCCCCATAAATCATCATCATCACTATCACCATAAATCATCATCACCATAAATCATCATCACCATAAATCATCACCATCACCATAAATCATCATCATCATCCCCATAAATCATCATCATCATCATCACCATCATCCCCATAAATCATCATCATCATCATCATCACCATCATCCCCATAAATCATCATCACCATCATCCCCATAAATCATCATCATCCCCATAAATCATCATCACCACCATCATCATCATCACCATAAATCATCATCATCCCCATAAATCATCATCATCCCCATAAATCATCATCATCCCCATAAATCATCATCATCATCATCATCATCATCATCCCCATAAATCACCATCATCCCCATAAATCATCATCATCCCCATAAATCATCATCATCACCATCATCCCCATAAATCATCATCATCATCATCACCATCATCCCCATAAATCATCATCATCCCCATAAATCATCATCATCATCATCATCACCATCATCCCCATAAATCATCATCATCCCCATAAATCATCATCATCCCCATAAATCATCGTCATCCCCATAAATCATCATCATCATCATAAATCATCATCACCATAAATCATCATCATCACCATAAATCATCATCATCACCATAAATCATCATCATCATAAATCATCATCAC
>NW_027038760.1:20000-37530 GCF_034236695.1 Oncorhynchus nerka
TGATGTGAATCAACTCAGACAACCCCAAACAGATGACTCACACACACAGTGTGTGTGCATGTCTGTCTGTCTGTCTGTGTGTGTGTAGGAGAGGAATGGAGCATTAAGGCTCAGCCCATCACAACATCAAATAGACTATCTCTGTCACACACAGCAGGGTAGACATCCACAGTCCTGCCACACAGCAGGGTAGACATCCACAGTCCTGCCACACAGCAGGGTAGACATCCACAGTCCTGCCACACAGCAGGGTAGACATCCACAGTCCTGCGACACAGCAGGGTAGACATCCACAGTCCTGCGACACAGCAGGGTAGACATTCACAGTCCTGCGACACAGCAGGGTAGACATTCACAGTCCTGCCACACAGCAGGGTAGAGATTCACAGTCCTGCGACACAGCAGGGTAGACATCCACAGTCCTGCCACACAGCAGGGTAGACATCCACAGTCCTGCGACACAGCAGGGTAGACATTCACAGTCCTGCGACACAGCAGGGTAGACATTCACAGTCCTGCCACACAGCAGGGTAGACATTCACAGTCCTGCCACACAGCAGGGTAGACATTCACAGTCCTGCCACACAGCAGGGTAGACATTCACAGTCCTGCCACACAGCAGGGTAGACATTCACAGTCCTGCCACACAGCAGGGTAGACATTCACAGTCATGCCACACAGCAGGGTAGAGATTAGAGGTCGACCGATTATGATTTTTCAACTCCGATACAGATTATTGGAGGACCAAAAAAAGCCGATACCGATTAATCGGCCGATTTTAATTTATTTACATTTACATTTAAGTCATTTAGCAGACGCTCTTATCCAGAGCGACTTACAAATTGGTGCTTTCACCTTATGAATACAACAGTACTGAATGAACACTTATTTTAACTTAATATAATACATCAATAAAATCTATTTAGCCTCAAATAAATAATGAAACATGTTCAATTTGGTTTAAATAATGCAAAAACAAAGTGTTGGAGAAGAAAGTAAAAGTGCAATATGTGCCATGTCAGAAAGCTAACGTTTCAGTTCCTTGCTCAGAACATGAGAACATATGAAAGCTGGTGGTTCCTTTTAGTATGAGTCTTCAATATTCCCAGGTAAGAAGTTTTAGGTTGTAGTTATTATAGGAATTATAGGACTATTTCCCTCTATACCATTTGTATTTCATATACCTTTGACTATTGGATGTTCTTATAGGCACTTTAGTATTGCCAGTGTAACACTATAGCTTCCGTTCCTCTCCTCGCTCCTCCCTGGGCTCGAACCAGCAACACAACGACAACAGCCACCACATCGAAGCAGGGTTACCCATGCAGAGCAAGGGGAACAACTACTAGAAGGCTCAGAGCGAGTGAAGTTTGAAACGCTATTAGCGCACCCCACTAACTAGCTAGCCATTTCACTTCAGTTACACCAGCCTAATCTCTGAGTTGATGGGCTTGAAGTCATAAAACAGCGCAATGCTCGACGCACAACAAAGAGCTGCTGGCAAAACGCACGAAAGTGCTGTTTGAATGAATGCTTACGAGCCTGCTGTGGCCAACCCCTGCTCAGTCAGACTGTTCTATCAAATCATAGACTTAGTTATAACATGATAACACACAGAAATACGGGCCTTAGGTCATTAGTAACCGGAAGGTTGCAAGTTCAAATCCCCGAGCTGACATGGTACAAATCTGTCATTCTGCCCCTGAACAGACAGTTGCCTAGTTAAATAAAATACATGAAAAATTAATATGGTCGAATCCGGATACCATCATCAGAAAACAAAGCGTTTATTCTTTCAGTGAAATACGGAACTGTTCCGTATTTTATCTAACGAGTGGCATCGCTAAGTCTAAATATTCCTGTTACATTGCACAACCTTCAACGTTATGTCATAATTACATAAAATTCTGGCACATTAGTTCGCAATGAGCCAGGTGGCCCAAACTGTTGCATATACACTGACTCTGCGTGCAATGAACGCAAGAGAAGTGGCACAATTTCACCTGGTTAATATTGCCTGCTAACCTGGATTTATTTTAGCTAAATATGCAGGTTAAAAAGATATACTTGTGTATTGATTTTAAGAAAGGCATTGATGTTTATGGTTAAGTACACATTGGAGCAATGACAGTCGTTGATTTATTGTTTTTTATAAGATAAGTGTAATACTAGCTAGCAACTTACCTTGGCGTCTTACTGCATTTGCGTAACAGGCCGTCTCCTCGTGGAGTGCAATGTAATCAGGTGGTTAGAGCGTTGGACTAGTTAACTGTAAGGTTGCAAGATTGGATCCCCCGAGCTGACAAGGTAAAAATCTGTCAGGCAGAACGTTCCTAGGCCGTCATTGAAAATAAGAATGTGTTCTTAACTGACTTGCCTAGTTAAAGGTGTAAAAAAAAAAAAGAATCGGCAAAATTGTCGCCCAAAAATGAAATCGGCCCTAATTATTCGGCCATTCCAATTAATCGTTCAACCTCTAGTCTGTTGGGTTGGTGGGTCCTGTGTAGTCTGACCCATTATGGTGTTGAGGTTGTGTTCCAGGTGGGTTGTTAGGTGGGGGTGGGGTCTGTTAGGAGGGGGTGGGGTCTGTTAGGAGGGGCGGGGTCTGTTAGGAGGGCGGGGTCTGTTAGGAGGGGGTGGGGTCTGTTAGGAGTGGGTGGGGTCTGTTAGGAGGCGGGGTCTGTTAGGAGGGGGCGGGGTCTGTTGTGGAGGGGGTAGAGTCTGTTAGGAGGGGGTGGGGTAGGAGGTGGGCTGTTCTGCTGGCTTCTCTGGAGGAGTGTCCTGTTCTGCCACACATCAGCTTCCTCACCTCCTCCTTCAATATTGTTAGCTGGGCCGCGTGTTCCTCTGTTAGCTGGGCCGCGGGGTCCTCTGTTAGCTGGGCCGCGTGGTCCTCTGTTAGCTGAGCCGCGTGGTCCTCTGTTAGCTGAGCCGCGTGGTCCTCTGTTAGCTGGGCCGCGTGGTCCTCTGTTAGCTGGGCCGCGTGGTCCTCTGTTAGCTGGGCCGCGTGGTCCTCTGTTAGCTGGAGTGGAGTCCAGTGTGTGTGTAGAGGCCCCAGCGATGTACTGGGCCGTACGCACTACCCTCTGTAGTACAATGCTATCAAGGATGGTGCAGTGGCCATACCAAGCAGTGATGGAACCAGTCAAGATGCTCTCGATGGTGTAGCTGTAGAACCTTTTGAGGATCTCAGGACCCATGCTAAATCTTTTCAGTTTCCTGAGGGGGAATATGTTTTGTCGTGCCCTCTTCACGACTGTCTTGTTGTGTTTGGACCATGATAGTTTTTGGTGATGTGGACACCAAGGAACTTGAAGCTCTCAACCTGCTCCCCTGCAGCCCCGTCGATGAGAATGGGGGCGTGCTCGGTCCTCTTTTTCCTGTAGTCCACAATCGTCTCCTTTGTCTTGCTGGATGTTGAGGGAGGGGTCGTTGCCATGGCACCACGCTGGCAGAGACCTCCTCCCTTATAGGCCCTTTAAGAACTTCTCAGTCTGTATCCCGGCGTTAGAAAATTAGGCTCAGTTTGGATATGTATGTCCTACAACCGTCGTGTCGGCAGCAAACATGACGACAGTGTTGGAGTCGTGCACGGCCACTCAGCAAACATGATGACAGTGTTGGAGTCGTGCACAGCCACTCAGCAAACATGATGACAGTGTTGGAGTCGTGCACGGCCACTCAGCAAACATGATGTTGGAGTCGTGCACGGCCACTCAGTAAACTTGGTGTTGGAGTCGTGCACGGCCACTCAGCAAACATGATGACAGTGTTGGAGTCGTGCCGCCCACTCCAGCAAACATGATGACAGTGTTGAGTCGTGCACGGCCACTCAGCAAACATGATGTTGGAGTCGTGCACGGCCACTCAACAAACTTGGTGTTGGAGTGGGTGCCCGGCCACTCAGCAAACTTGGTGTTGAGTCGTGCCATGGCCACTCAACAAACATGATGACAGTGTTGGAGTCGTGCACGGCCACTCAGCAAACATGATGACAGTGTTGGAGTCGTGCACGGCCACTCAGCAAACATGATGACAGTGTTGGAGTCGTGCACGGCCACTCAGCAAACATGATGACAGTGTTGGAGTCGTGCACGGCCACTCAGCAAACATGATGACAGTGTTGGAGTCGTGCACGGCCACTCAGCAAACATGATGACAGTGTTGGAGTCGTGCACGGCCACTCAGCAAACATGATGTTGGAGTCGTGCACGGCCACTCAGCAAATTTGGTGTTGGAGTCGTGCACGGCCACTCAGTAAACTTGGTGTTGGAGTCGTGCACGGCCACTCAGCAAACTTGGTGTTGGAGTCGTGCACGGCCACTCAGCAAACTTGGTGTTGGAGTCGTGCACGGCCACTCAGCAAACTTGGTGTTGGAGTCGTGCACGGCCACTCAGCAAACTTGGTGTTGGAGTCGTGCACGGCCACTCAGCAAACTTGATGTTGGAGTCGTGCACGGCCACTCAGCAAACTTGGTGTTGGAGTCGTGCACAGCCACTCAGCAAACTTGGTGTTGAGTCGTGCACGGCCACTCAGTAAACTTGGTGTTGAGTGACTCAGCAAACTTGATGTGTTTATAAAGCCCTTTTACTCAGCAAATTGGTGTTGAGTCATGGCATACCGGCCACTCAGCAAACTTGGTGTTGGAGTCGTGCACGGCCACTCAGTCGTGGGTGAACAGGGAGTACAGGAAGGGACTAAGTAATCAATCAAATGTGTTTATAAAGCCCTTTTTACATCAGCAGATGAGGGGCCCCAGTGTTGATGGTCATCGTGGCATACCTGGTAAATTAAGGATTAAATTAGTTTTTTTAAATGGCGGATGTGTTGTTACCTTCCCTCCCCACCTGGCGGAGGCCCATCAGGAAGTCCAGGATACAGTTGTAGAGGGAGGTGTTTTTACCTACCCTCCCCACCTGGCAGAGGCCCGTCAGGAAGTCCAGGATACAGTTGTAGAGGAGGTGTTGTTACCTACCCTCCCCACCTGGCGGAGGCCCGTCAGGAAGTCCAGGATACAGTTGTAGGGGAGGGTGTTGTTACCTACCCCTCCCCACCTGGCGGAGGCCCATCAGGAAGTCCATGATCCAGTTGTAGAGGGAGGTGTTGTTACCCCTCCCCACCTGGCGGTGGCCCATCAGGAAGTCCAGGATACAGTTGCAGAGGGGAGGGGTTGTTACCTACCCTCCCCACCTGGCGGAGGCCCATCAGGAAGTCCAGGATACAGTTGCAGTGGGAGGGGTTGTTACCTACCCTCCCCACCTGGCAGAGGCCCATCAGGAAGTCCAGGATACAGTTGCAGAGGGAGGGGTTGTTACCTTCCCTCCCCACCTGGCGGAGGCCCATCAGGAAGTCCAGGATACAGTTGTAGAGGAGGTGTTGTTTACCTACCCTCCCCACCTGGCGGAGGCCCGTCAGGAAGTCCAGGATCCAGTTGTAGAGGGAGGTGTTGTTACCTACCCTCCCCACCTGGCGGAGGCCCATCAGGAAGTCAGGATACAGTTGTAGAGGGAGGTGTTGTTACCTACCCTCCCCACCTGGCGGAGGCCCATCAGGAAGTCCATGATCCAGTTGTAGAGGAGGTGTTGTTTACCCTCCCCACCTGGCGGAGGCCCATCAGGAAGTCCAGGATACAGTTGCAGTGGAGGGTGTTGTTACCCTCCCACCTGGCGGTGGCCCATCAGGAAGTCCAGGATACAGTTGCAGAGGAGGTGTTGTTACCTACCCTCCCCCCACCTGGCGGAGGCCCATCAGGAAGTCCAGGATACAGTTGCAGAGGGAGGGGTTGTTACCTTCCCTCCCCACCTGGCGGAGGCCGTCAGGAAGTCCAGGATACAGTTGTAGAGGGGAGGTGTTGTTACCTACCCTCCCCACCTGGCGGAGGCCCATCAGGAAGTCAGGATACAGTTGTAGAGGGAGGTGTTGTTACCTACCCTCCCCACCTGGCGGAGGCCCATCAGGAAGTCCAGGATACAGTTGTAGAGGGAGGTGTTGTTACCCTCCCCACCTGGCGGAGGCCCATCAGGAAGTCAGGATACAGTTGTAGAGGGGAGGTGTTATTACCCTCCCCACCTGGCGGTGGCCCATCAGGAAGTCCAGGATACAGTTGCAGAGGGAGGGGTTGTTACCTACCCTCCCCACCTGGCGGAGGCCCATCTGGAAGTCCAGGATACAGTTGCAGAGGGAGGTGTTGTTACCCTCCCACCTGGTGGAGGCCCATCAGGAAGTCCAGGATACAGTTGCAGAGGGAGGGTTCAGTCCCAGAGTCCCAAGCTTGGGGATGAGCTTGGAGGGGACTATGGTGTTGAACGCTGAGCTGTTGTCAATGAACAGCATTCTTACGTAGGTGTTCCTCTTGTCCAGGTGGGTGAGGGCATTTTGGGAGTGGATCCAGGGATGATGGTGTTGATGTTGACCAGTCTTTCAAAGCATTTCACGGTTATAGATGTGAGTGCTACGGGGTGATGGTCATTTAGGCAGGTTACCTTGGTGTTCTTGGACTCTGGGATTTATGGAGGTCTGCTTGAAACATGTAGGTATAACAGACTGGGTCCGGGAGGGGTTGAAAATGTTATGTGAAGACACCTGCCAGCTGGTCAGCGCATGCTCTGAGTGCACATCCTGGTATTCTATCTGGCCCCAAGGCCTTGTGAATGTTAACCTGTTTAAAAGATCTTACTCACATTGGCTGCGGAAAAGCGAGATCACACAGTCGTCTGGAACAACTGGTGCTGTCATGCATGGTTCAGTGTTGCTTGAGATCACACCGTCGTCCGGAACTCCTCCAGAAACTTGCCTCGAGGCGAGCATTCAGCTTGTTCTGGATAGTCCTTGGTAGTAAGAATCCTTCCAGGTAATTTAGTCAAATATCAAGGTTTCTCTCTTTCTCTCTCGGCTAGAACATAACGTTCTGAGAAGTATGTGTTTGTTCGAGCTTGGTGAGTGTGGGGCTGTCTTATGGCTACTTTGCATACAACCTTCCCAAAGCATTCTGGGAATGACGCAGGAACATTCTCAGCACATTTAAGGAACTTGACAACAACAACAAAAAGTTATGTTCTTGGTATTTCATTACTTTAACAGAACGTTTCCGAAACGTTCAAATATGGTTACATTTCATTTGACATTTTGGTAAATCTTTTAAAGGAATGTTCTCCAACTGGTTTGACATTAGGAATGTTCAGAGAACGCTCTAAGAATTTCATTTAAAAACATGTACATTCCATTCTCAGTGTCAAAAAACCTCTCTTCTATCTCTTCTATCTTGTTAAGTGTGTTCAGGTGGGTTGGCCGAGTCCACTATTTGGCCAGACCTGATCTTAATGAGTGCTTGTTTCCTTTGAAATGGGGTCTGTTTATAGAGTAAAGAAACCTGGCATCCATCCTGGTGACACAGCGGACTCATTCCATGGATAGAAAACAGAAGACCACCGGTTAAAATCCCACTGATGCCGTGCCACAATAAAGGAAATACATCGTGCTATTAAAATTATTATTGAAACATTCAAGTGAAGGAATTTACTCAAAAACCTCAAAATAACCTTTAACTTCCATTCTCAGAGCGACAATAAAACCTCCCAGTAAAACATTCTATTTCACCAGTCAGGAAACGTACGGCTTCATTCCCCACAACCAATGTGAAACCAAACATATACCTTCCCACAACTTCCAAGGAACCAAATGTGCTAGCTGGGCTCTCTCTCTCTCTCTCTGACTGCTGCAGCTGTGTTAACTCTGACTGGCTCTTATTGGCGCAGGGATCTATGAAGCGAGCAATGAGAACACACACACTCATTACACAGACCCCAACCCCATGTCTGTTCTGGCTGGCAGAAAACACACAAAGACTCGCTCGCTGTCACACACACAGCCCGTCATACCTCTGTGATGACAGACTGCCGTGTGTCACTAAGGGAAGGAGGTCAGAGCGAGAGGAGCTGATTGGTTGACGGAGAGAAGCACAACATCAGCATGTCATTCATTAACCCACTGTCCTTCTTTCCTCCATTCTTCCTCTTCTCCTCTTCTTCTAGCCCCATCCCCCCTTTCTCTGCTTGGGCAGCATACTGCATGATACGCAGAACACACACACAAACCCCATACCAGAGGAGGCTATAGACACAGTATTACAACCCCATACCAGAGGAGACTATAGACACAGTATTAGAACCCCATACCAGAGGAGACTATAGACACAGTATTAGAACCCCATACCAGAGGAGACTATAGACACAGTATTAGAACCCCATACCAGAGGAGGCTATAGACACAGTATTACAACCCCATACCAGAGGAGGCTATAGACACAGTATTAGAACCCCATACCAGAGGAGGCTATAGACACAGTATTACAACCCCATACCAGAGGAGGCTATAGACACAGTATTAGAACCCCAACCAGAGGAGGCCCAGTATTACAACCCCATACCAGAGGAGGCTATAGACACAGTATTACAACCCCATACCAGAGGAGGCTATAGACACAGTATTAGAACCCCATACCAGAGGAGACTATAGACACAGTATTACAACCCCATACCAGAGGAGACTATAGACACAGTATTAGAACCCCATACCAGAGGAGGCTATAGACACAGTATTACAACCCCATACCAGAGGAGGCTATAGACACAGTATTACAACCCCATACCAGAGGAGACTATAGACACAGTATTAGAACCCCATACCAGAGGAGGCTATAGACACAGTATTACAACCCCATACCAGAGGAGACTATAGACACAGTATTAGAACCCCATACCAGAGGAGACTATAGACACAGTATTACAACCCCATACCAGAGGAGACTATAGACACAGTATTACAACCCCATACCAGAGGAGACTATAGACACAGTATTAGAACCCCATACCAGAGGAGGCTATAGACACAGTATTACAACCCCATACCAGAGGAGGCTATAGACACAGTATTACAACCCCATACTATAGACACAGTATTAGAACCCCATACCAGAGGAGGCTATAGACACAGTATTACAACCCCATACCAGAGGAGAGACACAGTATTAGAACCCCATACCAGAGGAGGCTATAGACACATTATTAGAGCCCCATACCAGAGGAGGCTATAGACACAGTATTACAACCCCATACCAGAGGAGACTATAGACACAGTATTACAACCCCATACCAGAGGAGGCTATAGACACACAACCCCATACCAGAGGAGACTATAGACACAACCCCATACCAGAGGAGGCTATAGACACAGTATTACAACCCCAACCCCATACATACCAGAGGAGGCTATAGACACAGTATTACAACCCCATACCAGAGGAGGCTATAGACACAGTATTAGAACCCCATACCAGAGGAGACTATAGACACAGTATTACAACCCCATACCAGAGGAGACTATAGACACAGTATTAGAACAACCCCATACCAGAGGAGGCTATAGACACAGTATTACAACCCCATACCAGAGGAGGCTATAGACTATACACAGTATTACAACCCCATACCAGAGGAGGCTATAGACACAGTATTACAACCCCATACCAGAGGAGGCTATAGACACAGTATTACAACCCCATACCAGAGGAGGCTATAGACACAGTATTACAACCCCATACCAGAGGAGACTATAGACACAGTATTACAACCCCATACCAGAGGAGGCTATAGACACAGTATTACAACCCCATAGAGGAGGCTATAGACACAGTATTACCCCATACCAGAGGAGACTATAGACACAGTATTAGAACCCCATACCAGAGGAGGCTATAGACACAGTATTACAACCCCATACCAGAGGAGACTATAGACACAGTATTAGAACCCCATACCAGAGGAGGCTATAGACACAGTATTACAACCCCATACCAGAGGAGGCTATAGACACAGTATTAGAACCCCATACCAGAGGAGACTATAGACACAGTATTAGAACCCCATACCAGAGGAGGCTATAGACACAGTATTAGAACCCCATACCAGAGGAGGCTATAGACACAGTATTATTACCAGAACCCCATACCAGAGGAGGCTATAGACACAGTATTAGAACCCCATACCAGAGGAGGCTATAGACACAGTATTAGAACCCCATACCAGAGGAGACTATAGACACAGTATTAGAACCCCATACCAGAGGAGGCTATAGACACAGTATTAGAACCAGAGGAGGCTATAGACACAGTATTACAACCCCATACCAGAGAGGCTATAGACACAGTATTACAACCCCATACCAGAGGAGGCTATAGACACAGTATTAGAACCCCATACCAGAGGAGGCTATAGACACAGTACCCCAGAGGCTACCACAGTATTAGAGACCCCATACCAGGAGACTATAGACACAGTATTAGAGGAGACTATAGACACAGTATTAGAACCCCATACCAGAGGAGACTATAGACACAGTATTACAACCCCATACCAGAGGAGACTATAGACACAGTATTAGAACCCCATACCAGAGGAGACTAGAACCCCATAGACTATAGACACAGTATTAGAACCCCATACCAGAGGAGGCTATAGACACAGTATTAGAACCCCATACCAGGAGACTATAGACACAGTATTATAACCCATACCAGAATCACAGTATAGAACCCCAGAGGAGACTATAGACACAGTATTAGAACCCCATACCAGAGGAGACTATAGACACAGTATTAGAACCCCATACCAGAGGAGACTATAGACACAGTATTAGAACCCATCCCCATAACACCAAATCACATCCCATAAGGCTCCCCCAAAACACCAAATCACATCCCCATAACACCAAATAACACCAAATCACATCCCCAAAACACCAAATCACATCCCCATAAGACCAAATCACATCCCCAAAACACCAAATCACATCCCCATAACACCAAATCACATCTCCCATAACACCAAATCCACACCCCCATAACACCAAATCACATCCCCATAACACAAATCACATCCCCATAACACCAAGCTCACACCCCCATAACACCAAATCACATCCCCAAAACACCAAATCACATCCCCATAACACCAAATCACACCCCATAACACCCCCATAACACCAAATCACATCCCCAAAACACCAAATCACATCCCCATAACACCAAATCACTTCCCCATAACACCAAATCACAAAAGGTGGGCCTGGCAGATTGTAAAGGTGGGCCTGGCAGATTGTAAAGGTGGGCCTGGCAGATTGTAAAGGTGGGCCTGGCAGATTGTAAAGGTGTGCTTGGCAGATTGTAAAGGTGGGCCTGGCAGATTGTAAAGGTGTGCTTGTCTTTCATCTGTTCTGCTCCACCCTCACTGCGCTGCTCCACCCTCACTGCGCTGCTCCACCCTCACTGCGCTGCTCCACCCTCACTGCTCTGCTCCACCCTCACTGTTCTGCTCCACCCTCACTGTTCTGCTCCACCCTCACTGTTCTGCTCCACCCTCACTGTGCTGCTCCACCCTCACTGTTCTGCTCCACCCTCACTGTTCTGCTCCACCCTCACTGTTCTGCTCCACCCTCACTGTTCTGCTCCACCCTCACTGTGCTGCTCCACCCTCACTGTTCTGCTCCACCCTCACTGCGCTGCTCCACCCTCACTGCTCTGCTCCACCCTCACTGCGCTGCTCCACCCTCACTGCGCTGCTCCACCCTCACTGTTCTGCTCCACCCTCACTGCGCTGCTCCACCCTCACTGCGCTTCTCCACCCTCACTGCGCTGCTCCACCCTCACTGTGCTGCTCCACCCTCACTGAGCTGCTCCACCCTCACTGTGCTGCTCCACCCTCACTGCGCTGCTCCACCCTCACTGTTCTGCTCCACCCTCACTGTGCTGCTCCACCCTCACTGCGCTGCTCCACCCTCACTGCGCTGCTCCACCCTCACTGCGCTGCTCCACCCTCACTGCGCTGCTCCACCCTCACTGCGCTGCTCCACCTCACTGCGCTGCTCCACCCTCACTGCTGCTGCTTCCCCCAGGAAGAGACACTGCAGCCTGGGGGAGTGAGGGACAGTAGACCAGGGAGAGCAAGGGAGCTGAATAATCTCAAAGCGCCCATAAAAACAGTCCTGGGTAACTGCATACATGGAGTGTATCTGAAGGTGAGTGAGTCAACAGAAGTGGGAGGGTCAACAGAAGTGGGAGGGTCAACAGAAGTGGGAGGGTCAACAGAAGTGGGCGGGTCAACAGAAGTGTAACATTTTAGCTAAGCTTAACCCTAATCCCTTTTCCTAACCTTAACCTCATTCTCCTAACCTGCCACTTAATTATCCTAAATGTGCTCCATGAATCCTCCTAACCTGCCACGTTAGTCATCTTAACCTGCCACGTTATTCCTCCTAACCTGCCACGTTAGTCATCTTAACCTGCCACGTTAGTCATCTTAACCTGCCACGTTAGTCATCCTAACCTGCCACGTTAGTCATCTTAACCTGCCACGTTATTCCTCCTAACCTGCCACGTTATTCCTCCTAACCTGCCACGTTAGTCATCTTAACCTGCCACGTTATTCCTCCTAACCTGCCACGTTAGTCATCTTAACCTGCCACATTAGTCATCTTAACCTGCCACGTTATTCCTCCTAACCTGCCACGTTAGTCATCTTAACCTGCCACGTTATTCCTCCTAACCTGCCACATTAGTCATCCTAACCTGCCACATTAGTCATCTTAACCTGCTACGTTATTCCTCCTAACCTGCCACGTTATTCCTCCTAACCTGCCACGTTATTCCTCCTAACCTGCCACATTAGTCATCTTAACCTGCCACGTTATTCCTCCTAACCTGCCACGTTAGTCATCTTAACCTGCCACGTTAGTCATCTTAACCTGCCACGTTAGTCATCTTAACCTGCTACGTTATTCCTCCTAACCTGCCACGTTAGTCATCCTAACCTGCCACGTTAGTCATCTTAACCTGCTACGTTATTCCTCCTAACCTGCCACGTTATTCCTCCTAACCTGCCACGTTATTCCTCCTAACCTGCCACGTTAGTCATCTTAACCTGCTACGTTATTCCTCCTAACCTGCCACGTTATTCCTCCTAACCTGCCACATTAGTCATCTTAACCTGCCACGTTATTCCTCCTAACCTGCCACGTTATTCCTCCTAACCTGCCACGTTAGTCATTTTAACCTGCTACGTAAACGTTAAGCCGTGGTGCACCTGGCTAAGAGCGGTCTAACCATAATAGAGCGTTCATTTTACTGGCTGTTGATTCACCCACTTCTTTTGCAATGCCTCACTGTGTTTCAAACACACTGCGTTGCCTGTTGTGAGTGGGAGACATCTATCTTCAGGTCAGACACTATTGATCCCACATCATTTAAAGGCCTCGCTATGATAAAGCACATACTACAACAAAAAAAAGGTGCCATCTAGAACCTAAAATGGTTCTTCGGCTTTTCTGTTCCAGGTAGAACCCTTTTCTGTTCCAGGTAGAACTCATTTTGGTTCCAGGTAGAACTCTTTTCGGTTCCAGGTAGAACCCTTTTCTGTTCCAGGTAGAACTCTTTTCGGTTCCAGGTAGAACTCTTTTCGGTTCCAGGTAGAACTCTTTTCAGTTCCAGGTAGAACTCTTTTCGGTTCCAGGTAGAACTAATTTTGGTTCCAGGTAGAACTCTTTTCGGTTCCAGGTAGAACTCTTTTCAGTTCCAGGTAGAACCCTTTTTGGTTCCAGGTAGAACTATTTTCGGTTCCAGGTAGAACTCTTGAGTTCCAAAAGGGGCACAACTTTGGTTTTTAGGAGTGTGGGGTTGGGGGAGGGGGCATATCTATTATCATTACAAGTTGTCATCCAGTCAGATAAACAAACAGCCGACCGACCGCCAGGGGCCGTCCACATGGTCCTAAAGCCCTCCGTTTTGTATCACATTACAATGATAAAACAGGGGGGTGGGGGCAAAATGCTATTTTAGTATGTGGGGGTGGGGCAAAAATGCTATTTTAGAATGTGGGGGGACATGTCCCCCAGGTCCCCAGTGAAAGTTGCACCCATGAGTAAAACCGTTTCCAAAGACAATTCTACCTGGAACCAAAAAAAAGGTTCTACCTGGAACCAACAAAGGGTTATCCTATGGGGACAGCCAAAGAGCCCTTTTGGAAGCCTTTTTCTAAGAGAGTACCCAGTGGAGAGGAGACTAGACTATCGAGGCGTTTAGGTTTATTTACTGCTACTACCTACAGAAATATTATGCACCAGAATGCTAGACTATAAAGTAGCCTACTATCGCCAATAATAATACACTGTAGCATACAGTCAGAGGAATCAACGGAATATATTATACCACCAGCCAGGTCGGGGAAAAGCCCTTCTCTCCTCACCTCACAGTCGTACAGATCGCTCAGTTGTTCAATAATCCACTCCTCAAGATCAGTCTCTTCCGCAGCTCCTTCCTGTCGTATTTCACCGTCACTTTCCCCTGCTTCCTCTGGACCGGGTCGTCCCGCGGCATGGGTCGGACCCAGCACCCCTACCCCGGCCAGCGGCTGGAAGAACACCCGGCTGGCGGCCGCAGGCAACAGGGCGCTCGTCTCGGTGCTGGCGGCTGACATTGCAGTGTTTTTGTGTGTGTGTGAGAGAGAGAGAGAGCGACGGAGGGGAGGCTGCCTGGCTAAGAAATGAACACCGTTTTTAAAACACCTGCTACTTGAAATACAGCGCGCTCAGAGGAGGCAGAGATGATGTGTGTGATAGCCCTAGCGGCCAGCCTAATACCAATGATGGATTTACCCATTAGGCAACACTTCATTTGAAAAGGGGTCCTTATTACTGTGTAATTCATTGTGATAATACATAGTTGTAACTAACTGATGGTAATTGCAGTCTGTAATTACAGAGGTGTAAAACGAATGTTAAAACAAATGTTAAAGTTTCAGATAGCATCCATACATTTTTTCCAGCTTGTGTAACGGATGTGAAAACGCTAGCTAGTTAGCGGTGGTGCGCTAAATAGCGTTTCAATTGGTGACGTCACTTGCTCTGAGATCTTGAAGTAGTGGTTCCCCTTTGCTCTGCAAGGGCCGCCGGCTTTGTGGAGCGATGGGTAACATGCTTCGTGGGTGACTGTTGTTGATGTGTTGCAGAGGGTCCTGGTTACACATTTCAGCACAAATCATGTGATGCGACAAGCGTTAACCTGATTGGTTGACTCTGCAACAAAGGGTTCTGGAGTATGATTCCCAGGCCCAATGGCAAAAAAGGAGTTCACAATGCCTATAAATTGTTAAATGAATACATGGCGCATCTTAGCTAGCAAGCTAGACATCATCATAAATCAAGGTCGACAAATCCTTTTTAAAATTATTATCATATGAAGAGAAATGATAGATAAACATTATCGGTGCTCATTGGCCATAAACATTACGCAAATTAAATAATGAGTGGTTTGGATGGAATCTGTGGCTAACTGCAAGCGTTGCAAAGCAATCACTAGCCTGCTATTCAGTGGAGTGGGTGTGTGGTCCAAGTCTGGGTTTAAGGGGTCTCTTTTCCAACCTTAACAGGTTAAACATTCGCATGAAACACAATGGGACAGGAAGGTTGAATACATTGGTCATGCTGTCAATCCAGTATGACCTCTGCCGTGTTCAAGACCACTGGAAACTTGGAAATCTCAGACTTCAGTCAGTTCAAGACAACCAAGAACTCTGAAAAAAATTTGCTCTGAATGGGAAAATACATTTTGATCGGTCATCCAACTTCCAAGTTGGGGACTCTGGCCTCTTTCTAGAGCTCGAACTGAAGATTACCGACGTACTCCCCCAGAGTTCCCAGTTGCCTTGAAAGCACCATAAATCCAGAGAATGCCAGACTAACAAAATTTGCCCACAAGAAGGACCGTCGCGCCACCTTCCTGCTCAAGTGAGCACAAGCACAAGAAGGTCAAAAATGTCTTGCATGCTGCTGCATAGATGATGTAATGTGCCAGGGAGACATGTATACTGTAGCTAAGAAAGTAATACTAAGTGTATGTTGTGTAGTAATATGCCAGGGAGACATGTATACTGTAGCTAAGAAAGTAGTACTCTAACCACTCAACTCTATGTACACTCTAACCACTAGGCTACCCTGCCCCCTCTACACTCTAACCACTAGGCTACCCTGCCCCCTCTACACTCTAACCACTCTAACCACTCCAACTCTAAGTACACTCTAACCACTAGGCTACCCTGCCGCCCCTCCCTCTAACCACTAGGCTACCCTGCCCCTCTACACTCTAACCACTAGGCTACCCTGCCGCCCCTACACTCTAACCACTAGGCTACCATGCCTCCTCTACACTCTAACCACTAGGCTACCCTGCCCCCTCTACACTCTAACCACTGGGCTACCCTGCCGCCCCTCCCTCTAACCACTAGGCTACCCTGCCGCCTCTACACTCTAACCACTCTAACCACTCCAACTCTAAGTACACTCTAACCACTAGGCTACCCTGCCCCCCTCTACACTCTAACCACTAGGCTACCCTGCCCTCTACACTCTAACCACTAGGCTACCCTGCCCCTCTACACTCTAACCACTCTAACCACTCCAACTCTAAGTACACTCTAACCACTAGGCTACCCTGCCGCCCCTCCACTCTAACCACTAGGCTACCCTGCCCTCTACACTCTAACCACTAGGCTGCCTGCCGCCCTACACTCTAACCACTAGGCTACCATGCCTCCTCTACACTCTAACCACTAGGCTACCCTGCCGCCCCTCCACTCCCTCTACTCCTGCCGCTCCACTCTAACCACTAGGCTACCCTGCCGCCCCTCCACTCTAACCACTAGGCTACCCTGCCGCCCCTCCACTCTAACCACTAGGCTACCCTGCCGCCCCTCCCTCTAACCACTAGGCTACCCTGCCGCCCCTCCACTCTAACCACTAGGCTACCCTGCCGCCCTCCACTCTAACCACTAGGCTACCCTGCCGCCCTCCACTCTAACCACTCAGGCTACCCTGCCGCCCTCCACTCTAACCACTAGGCTACCCTGCCGCCCCTCCACTCTAACCACTAGGCTACCCTGCCGCCCCTCCCTCTAACCACTAGGCTACCCTGCGCCCTCCACTCTAACCACTAGGCTACCCCCTGCCGCTCCACTCTAACCACTAGGCTACCCTTGCCGCCCTCCACCTTCTAACCACTAGGCTACCCTGCCGCCCTCCACTTAACCACTAGGCTACCCTGCCGCCCTCCACTCTAAATCCACTAGGCTACCCTGCCGCTCCTCCCACTCTAACCACTAGGCTACCCGCCGCCTCCACTCTAACCACTAGGCTACCCTGCCGCCCCTCCACTCTAACCACTAGGCTACCCTGCCGCCCCTCCACTCTAACCACTAGGCTACCCTGCCGCCCTCCACTCTAACCACTAGGCTACCCTGCCGCCTCTACACTCTAACCACTAGGCTACCCTGCCGCCCCCTCCACTCTAACCACTAGGCTACCCTGCCGCCCTCCACTCTAACCACTGGGCTACCCTGCCGCCTCTCCACTCTAACCACTGGGCTACCCTGCCGCCCCTCCACCTAACCACTGGGCTACCTAGCAATACGTAACTGAACGAAGTAATAA